>NW_024370041.1:5472941-5542924 GCF_014805655.1 Passer montanus | reverse complement strand
GGGTGGCCGCGCTGCCGCGGGCGGGGAGCGGCCCTGGGAGCCTGTGGCAGCCCCGGGCAGTGCTCCGCGGCGGGAGCACGGGGCGCAGCAGGAACGCGGCAGCCCCCGCAGCACCAGGGCCGGCCGCAGGCGCTGCCCGCACTCCGGCGCTGTTTTGGGCTGCACAGACTCTTACAGGACACTTCAGGCTTGGCAGCGTCCGTGCTCGCCTTTCAGCGCTCCTCCCCCGAGCGTGGACCTGCTTCATCAGAGGATGCTTCTTGCGCACACATATTAAACATATAGAATACAAAAGAGATAGTATAGAATATTTAAATCATTGATTCCATTGCTAAACATTTAGAGAAATTCAGCAGTACTGCGAAGTTTCCGATTGCAACCACTGATTTTAATATATCTACTTGTTAATACAGACATTAAATGACAGCTGATAAGAACTGGCAATTCAATTTATCTCACACACATGAAAGTGGTTCCAGCAATAAAAATGGAGAACAGCTCTTAGAAATTCTAAGAAAATAAATTTCCAGTAATTCAACTTGGTTACTGTTAGCTGTCATGAAGAAATGAAGCAAAGCTCATGTCTGAATATTCAGGCCGACAGAAGTCACAGATAACATTCTTGCCAAATATTCACTAGAACAGTGCTCTCTCTGGCAGTTAACTTTACTAGCATGTTAATAAAAGACAAACTATTTTAAACAGTCCTCTGAAAGGAAACCTATCCTTAGTCCTGAAAGCAATTCAACTTAAAGCAAAACCTTATTTCATTATAGAAGTGCTACAAAATACGAGTTTTTAAGGTAAGAGCAGTATTTCTCCCGATTAATTTATGATAAAGCTTGCAGAAACGTTTCACTGGAACATGTGGATAATCATGAATTTTTTTATTTAGCAAATGATACATGATAAAAGATGACAGCAGAGTTGGAACGCTGCACACTCTGTGCATGTGCTTTGCACACTTTGAATTAAATTTAAGCACAGTAAAAAGATGACAGCAGAGTTGGAACGCTGCACACTCTGTGCATGTGCCACTCCACACTTTGAATTAAATTTAAGCACAGTATAAAGAGCAGAAGCTCTTATCAAAGATTAACCAAGGCACCGAGCAGGCCAGCCCTTGCACGGCTGGTTTGAAGCTTTCGATGGAAGTGTGCCCGTCCCTGTGGGCTGCTGACTCACGGGCCTGCCCCAAGCTCGCTGCTCTTTGTTCTCCCTGCCCTCCGAGCTCCAGCGGCTGAGGCTCATTAGCTGGGAGCTAATTGGAAGGTAACCCTGGATATCAGGTTTTTCTTTGGTGAATACCTTATCATAGGTTCTCCCGGTCCAAACTGATCCATGGTTTTGTGTGTATCTGATCTGCCCCACAAACACTTGCACTGGCAAAAATAAAACCAGGCAAGGGGTAAGAAAAAACAAGGCGGGATTAGAGAAGAAGTGTTTTTGTAAAGTCGATGTTACCTCAAAGGAAAATGAAGTTCAATTAACAGTGCATACCTAAACGATTATCTGAAATTTAGGAGATGACAACTAATGAATCTCAGCCTTCAGGAGAAAAAGAAAAGAAACATGCTCTTACCTGGTCTCTTAAGTTACCTCCTGATTTAATGTTTTTAAGATGAGCATGTCAAGAGGATTTTTCACCCTATCCTGAAGCCCCACTTTGGCCAGCATTTCTGCATTTCCATGAACACTTCAGCAGGTAATTGGGACTACTCCATGAGACTGCTGGCCCCCGGGGCTTGGCATATGCACAGATAATCTGCAATATGTCACTGCCTGCTTGTGTCGTTTTAAGGTCATTTAGTTTGAAACCCTTTTGGAGAGCATTTGGGGGCTTTGTCCTTCAACTCATGTTATAAAATTACAATAAATGTGCTAATGAAAAACAGCCCATCCCCATAATTTTGTCTTTTCTCATGGAAATTTACGCAGAAATCTAGATCCAGACCATGAGATAAGGTATCAGTTGAGCCAGTGCAGCAGAACCAGGACATTTTTTCCTGAATTCGACTATTTTACACTGCTAAAAAGCTTACACTATGTAGGAGTCATTTTCTGCTTCAAGAAACTGGATATTTATTTTAATTACATTTTTTTTCCTTTTTCTATCCCAGCTACCATGACAGACATGGTAAATAAATCACATTAGACAGTAATACATGTGGTTGAGATATGTGGCAGTGTTTTGCTTTTATTTGAGGAATTACAATGCTAGAAGGTCCAGGAAAACAGCTCACACAAGAACACTCAGTGGTTTGGAGATGCTGGAAGTAACACATCACATTTAACAGTCAGCTTCCTATGCCTGGAAAGAATTCTGGTGTTTTGGACACAACTGGATCATGGAAAAAAGTTACCTACAGCTCATGTGCAAAACTTAAGTTACACCACAAGAACAATTATGAAATAAAAAAGAATGTTTCATTCAACAGAAAATACATCATCATCACCAAATAAGCCAAGCGAGTAATGAAAACCAAAGTAAATATGACTTCAGCTAAAAGATGCTTTCCAATAATTTGAATTTCACTTCCTAAAGAAAAGTGTTTTCTGAAAACCTATACTAAAATGAAGATGATAATTCCAATGTTAAATTCATATAATGCTAAACTGTAAACCATAGAAAAATATCACTTTTGTTATCATATTTTAGTAACTTGTAAACAAGTATTCTCTGTTTGTACAAATGGCAATGAAGAAATTCTTACATCAGTGTAGTTTGAAAAATAACTGAAGTGCATTCTAAGAATGGACTGTTAGTTGGTTTTAATAACTTCTTTCATTGATTTATAAACCAGATGATTTTATTCTGATTTGGAGATAATTCTCTTTCATACTCAAAAACATTCAGGACTACTGTTTTAAGGATGATTTGGGGAAAAATAAAAGAGACAAGAGATATTAAAAGCTAAGGTTTGTCAATAACACTCTTGCTGTTACAGACATAGCACAGGGTTTTTTCCTTACTTATTATTAGTTTTAAGTACTCGTTTTTTCAGCTGAGGCTGTTCTGTTGTTTTTATAATCCAGAAACACCATCTCTACTGTGAACACACCTCAGGGGGCAGGGAGAAGCTGACAGCTTTCTTAATAGAAAAAACAACCCTGAGGCATGAAGATTCTATTCTGGTCACAACATTGAAAAGCATTAAGTAAACCAATAAGACACTGGTACATTGTTTCACAGTTTCTGAATTTTGAGCTAAATAGAGAGGTTTGAGGTACTCACAAGCAAACATGAAGATTTACATACACAAATGCTTGGAAACACATGCCACAGGAAAGGAGGGTTGATCTCATGCAAATAACTCCATGGAATTCCATAGGTCTTACCAAATCTTGCAGCAGTAGAACATTGGATTGTCTCACTGCTATTAAAGCCTTCTACCTCATGGGTCTAGAGAATGCTGAATTACAAGAAGTTATCTTGGCTTCCCCCATCCCCCCCCAACAGTTTCATGGAAGTAAAAGGCTACATACAGTAAACACAACCAGCTATTTTCCTCCTCCTTTTTCCCAGTTTTGTCCTAAAAAAAATCAAGAGCTAAGTTCATATTAAATTTCTCACACTGTGATATTTTGCTTTCAGGTGTTCTCGCCTCTCCTTAGGCTTTCCCTGCTTTCAAGGTGCACCTGCATGTTCCTTATACTCCAGTAAAGATCTTTAACCAATGTAGTCACCTTAGATTAAACAGCACAACATCTTCCCCTCCATGTACTGTGTAAGGGGACTTCTGCTGATTGCTGATCCTTCCACTTCTTTGGTTTTTCTAATTTTCCTGGGGATTCACATCAGATAAGATGCAGTCATTATTATGTGCTTGTATTTCTAGCAAAAAGGGACAAATTTATAGTACAATAATGCCATCTTGAGCCTATTGGGAAAGAACAATCAACTAACCAAAAAAAAAATCAAACCTCAAACCCCATGGAATTAGGTCATAATCCTGCAAACGTACTCACTCAAAACAATTCAATAGTACTATTCTGCACTTAAGAAAAAACTTGTGAAATTAAACTAAGTAAAATTTCATAAAAACAAATTCTCACTTTTTTACAAAGAGTTCCTTTTTCCAAAGAAGCAGACATGTAAATAACCACTTCTTAGGAACAATTTCTCTTTTCTCATAATTAGCCCTCTTTCTTCACAGATTCCTGGAAAAATATATGTTAAGCCTCAACACTCAAAATAGAGAAGTGATTTTTTTTTAAGATTCCTCTCCATCTCATACAGAAAGAAAACTTGAAATACATGATAAATAGATTTTCAGATTTTTTTAATCTGTTAAAACCAATTTTCTTCATAAAAAATTTTCTTGATAAATAAGTTTATTTAGCTTGTGTCCATGGTATTCTTGCCCAAATTTCAAGTTACTCTACACAGACATTAAATCCAGACTGTCACCCTGCATGTCTGGTGTTTATACAGTCACCTTTGCCTCAGAACAGCAAGCCTAAGATCTTAAAAATTCAAACCCTTTAATCAGGGAAACAATGACTTCTCCAACCATGTAGGTATTTATAAAACCCTTTTGTTGCTTCCCCATTTTTCCATTCCCCCCTTTTTAGAGTTCTTCTGTTGCTGTGGTACAAAATAAAGAGGGTCAGGTCAGACTGCCAGCTCATTGTCTCACACATAATGGTTCTAGCCAACACCCTTACTGCAGATATTTCTGTCAAGCCTCCCGTCCCTTCACTATTACATCAGACCATCTTCCAGTAATTCATTCAAACTCTCTCTCCCTCTGCCAATTTCTCCCTTTGTACTCTCTAAAAGAATAATTTTGCTGTCTTGTGTGCTGTTTTAGACTGGAGGAAAAATGCACTGAAAACATAGGAAAATAGTCTAATTCCTCATTTCTGTGGCACAGTAGCCAAGAGGAACAATTTCAGAGAGACACCGGATGAGCCCCAGTAGGGTTCTGCAACACACTGGTTTTCCATTTTTTTCAAATTCTAATCCATTAAAACTTTGTCTTTAGAGACCAAATGCTATTAATTCAAACCTGATGATAGGCTTGAATATCAAATATATCTTTTGAGTTTCTCAGAAGCAGCTGAAGTCTCTTCCAGTGGGTCTGCAGATCACAAGAGGGACCTTTTGGAGGTGGGGGGCTATTCAGTTGCTCTATGTTTACATGTGTGGTCCAGCTGGTGCCCCAGAGATTTGAATGCATGCACTGTTGAGACAAATCTTGAGAATACAGAACAAAATGTGAAACTAAAATAATGTCTCCTACTCCATTATATTTCAAGTACTCAACTCAGTTTTCAAAACAGAAGAGGCTTTTAATGAAATGTGTTCTTTAAATTGACTCTCATACCCAGATGAATAGTTTTACTAGAAATTTACAAAATAAAGGGTCTGACCTACAGTGAGTCCAGAAGAATGGAAGTTTGCCTAGCTTTCAAGCAGCTTTTGTCAGTTTTACTAATGGACATCAGGTAATCAGAACAAACTTCAATACCAGTTCCACATCTGTATTAAGCAATCATTAAAGACATATTTTAATGTTTCTGTTTTAAAAGGCTATAAAAAATACTTACATAATTAAATTCAATACTTAATGCTACCTTGCCCTTCCCCCAGTGGCAGTGATCACTGTCAACCCTAGAACATTGCATATTACAACATAAGCAGAGAGGACATTAGTAAGAAGAGCCCATGCTTTGTTTTTTAACCCATTATAAAACTGTAACATCCTACATGGAGTTAAAAACAATTCCATTTACAGAAAATAAAATAAAACTATGACCCCCAGAGGTAAAAAGAAATCCTTTCAGTAAAGACAACAAAGTTTTTAAAATATAGTTATAAATTTTTGGCATAGGTTGACTAGCATGGTTCATGCCAAGAAACTCTATGGAGAGGATGTGCAAGATGGGTAGGAAAGAGAGAAATGAGATACTTCAGCTTGAGGATTAAGTTAAATGTCCAAATTTCTCTTTATACAGAAATACAGAAAGAGATTCTACAGAGCCTGATAATAAAGAGCAATTCCTAATAGCTGGCCAAGTGCACTGAACTCCTTTTTTTCTCATAGCAATTGCTTGAGAGATATATTAGGTAATAGCACTGCCATGCTGCTGGATAATACCAGAATTATTAAGTTTATCCATACATCAATTTTACTGTTAAGAAAACTGCTAATAAAGATCCTAATGATGAAGAAGAGTTTTACTAGGAGCATACAAAGTCAAGTTACAGTGATGCCATAGATACTATCTCTGTGCTTTAAAATCCTTTTAGTATTTCTAGATTCATTCCACTGGGAAAAAAAATCAAGATAAATCAAATACATACAGAAACACACTCACTCAAATGGCACTCATTGCTTTTTGTACAATTAAGCTTTAGTGAAAATATACATCTTAAAACAAATGAAGTACAAATGTACAAAAATCCTTGAACTCAGATAAAAAATATATATAATACAATTTGCTACAGAGATATAAAACATTTAATGTTTGCTCATCCTTTCTGATGAGGATAAAATGATTTAAAGTCTGGAGGACTCCTGCTCATCATCACTGCAATCAGACTTAAAGCAGACCTGCAAGAGAAGACAAACAGACAACTCAGCTGCAGAACTAATACTATTGTTCATTTGTGTGTTTTATGGGGCACAGAAAGGCTGGGGGGGTGGGTATTTTTCCAGCACATTTTACTCCATCCTAAGTAAATGCTTTGGGAAACTCAAAGGAATCCACAATCCCAAGTCCAAAACTCAAGTTGTTAAAATTTAATTAAAGTTCTTTCCTTCTTTTAACTTCACAAGACCATTAACTGCAATCCTATTAGTTCAAAACCAAGTGAAAACTGTCAAACCATATTCATATTTTAGGACTTCTTCTCAATATATAGAACCATATCTCAGGACACTATGAATCCTGCTGATTTTTGGTTGGAAAATACTACAGTAAGACACAAGCTTCAATTTTAGCTATGTGAGAATATTAGTACACTGAATCATCCCTTCTATTCCATTACCCAAAGTGGGGGAAAAGTGTATTTGAAAAGACAAACTAAAAATGACAGTACTATTATACATTCCATTAGCATTGTACCATTTTAGAAAGGTGAATTGCCAGCTGAAGACAAAAAATTTCTTCATGCAATTTTAATATACAGACTTGCTGTGGCTACTTAATATGCACCTAGCAATTTTAAAATTCCATTTCTGCTTGAAAGCAAAAGTGATTTCTACCCAAGTGTTCACTACTGGAATATACTAAAGCTTCTCAAGATATTTCCTCTCTAAGTGCAGGCACACTGAGCAAGCAGAATTGTATATAACATCTTCAGCTGCAAACCTTTACAAATAGTCTATTTCTTACATCCTGTAGACAATTACAATACATGATGTGTCTTCTAGGTAGTTAATACTCAATTCTCTGAACAGGAAATTCTTCTACTAAAGAGCAGAAGTCTGTGTGTAAGAAAAGGCTGTGCATTATCAGCGATGTAAAGATCTATTATGTCATTGTTTGGTGAAAGCATTAAACTGCCTAAAATATTTTAACATTTGTTTCATGGTGCTTCTAATTTATTTTGGAGATATTTCTACTTATTTATTGGATAGATGCTTATTTTTGCTTATAAACGTACTTATTACTAGTTTTTACACAGGGCCTCAATTATGTCTGAAGACATGTACATAGGTTTCATTAAAAAATGGTAAAATATATAAGAAGCAAGACCCAAATTAACCTCTTTAGCAAAGGAAGGTCTGTAGCCCTGCTTTTAGCAGAAGCCAGGTAACTAGAGGAGGACAGAATGCTGAGGCAGGAAAGCTTCCAGGAGTTATAGGGATTGCCATAATTTCTGAAGTGCAGTGGAGGAGCAAAGCCATAACAAAACAGATTTTATTAGTTTCAGTAGGCAGTGAGCAACTTGGTTTTCCTATCACAAATTAATAATAATAAAAAACAGAAGGGAAGTTATTTTCTAATGAAAGAAAATACATGCCCTTACCTCTCCACTAAAGAGTCTGTGAAAGAAGCCTCTCTTTGGCTTAGGAGACTTCTCTCTGTCTGGTGACACAGTACCATCAGTTTCATATGCATTGATGTCTTCAAAGCATCCCGTTTCAATCATCTTGGAAACATATGAAATATAAATGAAATATCCATAAAAGCCTCTCAAACAAGTTCCAGGTATTATCTATTTACTCTGGCTGGGTACTCCTAGCACTTAAAAATTCATCAGCCAAACTACACCACTGTCTCCAAAAGGAAGCACAAAGCTGACATTGACTCTCCTTGGGCACTCAACCAACTGAAGAATAGCAATGAGAGCACTCTCACACAGGTGTCAGGTATTCCCTTGCTTTTTTTTGCATTCCTGCATTTCTTCTGCACGTGATGCAATAAAGAGAAGCTTTTAGAACCAGAAGGAGATTTTCCTTTCAAGTATTCTGTTCATTTTAAAGCAGCCCAGCCAAAGAAATGTAGTATCTCCATGCCCTGAACTGAACTTAATAAACATGACATGGGAGGGAAAAAAAGATGTAATGAAGATGGGTCTCTGGAGAGAAGCAAGGGATTTTGAAATAATCTTTGTCTGTGTACACAGAAACAAAAGAAATAAAACCACAATTACTGGGTACAGAAAGGACAGCAGGAAGAGTGAATGCCAAAATCCAACAGGCAGGGTCAGAAGGGGGGAGTGACTAATGCCCAAATCCAGCTGGCATTTACCAGTAAGTGCCACCAGCACACATCTGTCACAGCAGCAGGCAGCCAATGAATCACAGAATCACGAGGTTGGAAGGGACCTTCAAGATCATCGAGTCCAACCCAGCCCTAACACCTCAACTAAACCATGGCACTGAGTGCCACATCCAGGCTTGTTTTAAACACATCCAGGGATGGTGACTCCACCACCTCCCCAGGCAGACCATTCTCTCTCTCGACCATTCACTTTATCACTCTTTCTGTAAAAAAGTTTTTCCTAATATCCAACCTATATTTCCCTTGGCACAGCTTAAGACTGTGAATATACCTTGTAGAGAGAGAGGGCATAAAGAGGAGTAAGAAGAAATGCAGCCTGCTTTTGTTGTAAACCAGAACATTGGGTAAATTATGGAATGGTGAGAGAAAGTCTTGACTCAAAAATTTGAGGGAAAGCTCAGTAACGTGAATTAAAAGAAAAAACAAGCACAAATGTACAATGAAATCTGCAATTCTTCCTTGAAGAAAAGGAACTGCCATCACAAGAATTCCACAACCAGTTCCAACTTTATTCCTCTCTGCAGGGTTAGTTATTAAACTGCAGTGCATTTTTGAATGACTAGATCATATTCTGAAGTTTAGAATTACAACATAATATAGGAAATACTTCTTTCTCCAAGGGTCACTGTTTCTCAGTGAAAACTTTCTATGTCAAATGACACCTTTTCAAATATCCTTCTTAATGTAATGCAAAAAAAACCCAAAAGGGAATGTACTTTTTCTTCCAAATTGTTCAGAAATTGCTCATCTTTTGTGTTCAAGCTTTAAATAAAATGCTATCATAGTGGCAGAGAAGTGACACTAGTAGAATTCAAGACAATAGTAATTTCAGAAAGTCACAAATAACTTATAATGAGGACAAGGCACTCATAACAAGAACAACAATTTTAAGTAATTGTTACTGAGTGCTCTTGCTGAAACAGTAAAGAGGGTTTGAATTGCACGCAGAGGCAGCAAAATTCTAGTACTCTATGCAGACTACTAGAATATTCATTCACTAGGCACACAAAAAACCTCTTAAGGGAATGTCTGACTCAACTGACATTGAACTGTTTGTTTTGAAACCTTGAAAAAGGTGAGTCTGCAATTCTGTGTTGCTGTCACTTGGATACTCTATTGATACACAGGCTACACAAAAACAGCTTGCACTGCACCTATTGGCTTTTGAGCACTTGGAATAACATTCCATCCCTCTTCTGTGAACAGCAATACTGAATAACATGTGACTGAAGAACAAGGAAAGGGTGGTCCTACTGATACTAATACTGTTCTGTAAACTGTGCATATGATGACAAGATGCCAGACTTTGTTTATGCAAATTTACCATAAATCTGTTTTTAGCAAGTTCCTTATGCTTTTGGAAAAAAAAAATTTTGAAGCCTCTCAACAAAGAAATCTAAAGCAGAAACCTCTTTACATCTCCTAGAGAAAATCATTATAATGATATATTTTATTAAATATTCAATATGCTGTACTAAAGAAAATAATCTTCTATGAAATGTGCATTACCTCATTTTGCCAAGGGATTGAGACACAACCCGTCACAAATTTGGAATAGAAGTCATCATCTGTGGTATCCAGGTTCACTCCTTTTACTGTTGAGAACTGCTCAATGTCCAGGACATCTTTGCAATAAACGGCACGTGGCTGCAGTACAATACAAGATTACTTCATTAAAGTTTTAGATCTGGGGACTTTTATTTTCCCTAGATGAGCAAAAGGGAGTAATTTGTCTGCAATTTTACATTTCACACTGCTGATCACCAAATTACATTATTCTATGGAACAGAAATACAAAGATGCTCTTCATAAGTCACCTGAGCAATTCTATCCATCCTGCCAGTGACAGAAAAGAAATATCAAAGCCAGAAACAGCTTGTCTGGATCTCAATGATTATCATAATTCACTCATCTTCTGTCACCTTCCTTTCAACTCTGGAGTATTTTCTTCAAAGCTATTCCTCATTTCTTCTGCATCTGAGCAATGGAAGTGGACTTTTAAGGGGTAAGAAATCAGCTACAAAGCTCCCTAGGGAAATTGCACTATCGTAAATTGTTTTGTGATCTCAGATGAAACACCAAAAAACAATTAGTTATCATCACTAGCTACAATGGCATTTTCCTACCAATGAAACTAACTTTAAAGGTTTCTCTGGAGTTCATATGATTGCTAACAGAATTATGACAGTTCTTGCCTTTTTAGATACTAATCAAATCTGTCTCACCTACTTACATCTGGCAAGAATGGAGGTTCTAACATGTTAGCTTCCAGCCTCTTGAAGTTGATGTTCTTGAAAATGGGATGTTGCTTTACAACAGCAGCTCCTCCTTCAGTGCAACCCAGTCGTTCCCCTGGATTTTTAGCAAGTAACTGCAGATACATGGGAAAAAAAGCTGATCCATGATACAATCCCACAACTAAAAAGAATTATCTACATACAATGTCTTTCAATCAGTTTATTTTGCTACTTGGCCTCTTATTAAGTAATTTTTTCATGTATCAACTGGAAGTATAACTGGAAACTCAAACAACAACATTCTGGGAACAAATATTTTCAACAGACAAAAGAACCCCTGAAAGCACATGATTTGAAGATTATGCCCAAAGTCATAAGAAAATATTTTAATTGATGCCATGTTGAGAAGACTTTATAGTACAGACTTTGCAGTAGGCTTTCCTTTCAGGAAATACAGACTTATATTTTTTCCTATGGGCTTAAGTAATGCACATATCTTGCATTAACTAGTACAGAAAACTTGTGAAGCTTTCTGTGTAAATTTAAGAACAGACAAGATAGGGAAAAAAAAGCCATTGTCTTCTAGATATTGTTTTAGGTGAAGAAACTGGTGTACTACTCAGCCATTTGTTCCCATGCAGTATCCAAGCTGAGCATGCTATTGTACTCCATCTATAATAACAAGTGGTCCAAGCAGTACTAGACCATTTCATTCATGTGATGAATAATCCATTGATGCAACTTTCCTTCATCTTGAGAAAAGTTCTGAGTTCTTGAAGTTTGATAACTGAACAGTTCATGAACAATCACAAACTTTCACGTGAAATAAAGAAAGGTTTAAGAAATCCAGTTCTGAAAAATTTTCAAGATTTTAAAATAAAGTAGCTGGTCTCTTTAAAAGGATTAGAAATTTAATTTTCAAACCTCTACGTCTCTTCACCCACCATCCTGCAGATGGATTTTGCCTCCTCTGAAAACTTGTCTGAGTATGTTTCCTGGTCTTCCTTTACTCTCCGGTCAATCTCATCCCGTTTAACTCTTTCCTTGTGCTTCCTGAATGGAGACTGTCCTTCAATCATTTCATAAATCAAACAGCCAAGACCCCACCAATCCGGACTGAATGTGTACTTCTCATTTTTGAGCACTTCTGGAGCTACAAAACAAAAGGAAGCACACCCCCACATCATTTCACTTGAAATTGCCTAATTGTGTGTATTGGAAAAACTCTCAGGTACTCTCTCTGGGCCCTGTGCAGACACATTTGTGTGACTCCTCTGTGCTTTGAAGAAACTTTCATTTCTACAGTGAGAATTCTGTTTACATTCAAGAGAAAAACTTAATTTCTTTAATGCTTAAAACCAGTATTCTTTAGAGAATGAAAAAAAAAAACCTGAGAATGAAGTGTTTCAAAGCGTGGAAAGAAATGTATTGTCACAGTAATTTCTCTGTTTATCTGTGACCATAAATCTCTTTGAATCTCAGAAAAAATTAGGTGCTTTCTTAAAGTTCTGCCTAAAGCTGGAATTTTCAGTTAAATTTTCAAGTTTATCAGTAGGCTTATAATTAAGTAACATCTACAAATGCATATTATAATCCTTCTTCTTCCTATAACATGTCTAGTAATAATCTAGGTCCAATACAGTTCTTTTATTCACAGAAGAAAATTTTCTGGTAAAATGTAACCAGCAAAGAATGTTTACATACCCATGTAACCAACAGTCCCAACACGTCCTCGGACAGTTTCACCTTCTGGAATCTGCACAGCTAATCCAAGATCTGAAATCCTGATATGTCCTATTGATGTTAAAATAAATTATACATAGTCAGCTAATTAATGAAGTAAAATAATGAAGTACTATGACTTTTAAAACAAAAAATTTCTATTGCACATCTCACAAAAAACCCCACTGCAAAGTATCAAAACATTCATACAGCCCTTAGTTTATTTAACTTGACTTGAAAAGAGTGTTTTGTTCAGCTCCTCCTTAAAAATGTGAAGAAAGAGAAGCACAGATATAACTGATTTCCTGAAGGTCATACAAAAATAATTTGCTCTTAAGCACTTTAATTCCTAGCTTTGGCATAGGCTGCTGTTCTTGGACAAATAGAAATGCTCATTTCAGATTCTGCATCTATGCATCAGACACTTGTGGTTTTCCATTCTGTATTCCCACCACAAGCACTTAGCTTTCTGACTTCTTAGTAAAACTTCAAAATTAACTTAATTTATTCCAAATGTGAGAAAACTGTAGCCTGTACTGAGAGAGCTTGTTTTCCTGTAATGAAGTACCCCAATAATGCCAAACACGAGTACTTGGAATTGCTCTCCCCACTCCCACCCCAAACCATGAGCAGCCCAGTCAATAACCTACTCAGAATTATTTATATGGTAACATGTCAGCTCAGTTCTGGGATTTCCTCTTCTCATGAATCACTCCTAAGAGGATAACAGCTTCTATTGCACTTTATCAGCCAAATGTCTCAAGCTGATGACCTTCCCCTATCACGTTTGGCCTTTAGAGCTGTACCTCTAGCACAGAAATCATCTGGCAACAGACTGGTCTGTCATGCAGTGCTCAGTGGGGAACCAGTCCAAGCAGGGCAATGGGAATAAATCCACCCCACTCTCCCTTACATTCCCATGGATATTCCCATTCTTTGTTGGATAGGCTCATGAACTGTTTCAAGCACATTCAAGACATTTCAAGGCAAGAATTGTATTGACATTTTAATGTAAAAACACATAAGGTACTTTCTTAATAAAAATGTAAAAGTCTAGACAGAAGAAAGGACAATCACATTTTCAATCCAATTTTAAAACAATTTTATAGAAAGATTCGTTGCCAAAAAAAAGAGCAAAACCCACACTTATTACTAATACTGGTTACAGGGACAGGGATAGTGTTGTTTACAGAAACACCACAGACTCACAGAATGATTCAGGGTGGAAGGGACTTCAGAAGGTCTCTAGTAAAACCTTCTGAGCAAGCAGGCAGCCCAAGGTGTCCAAGGCTTTTTAAATACTTATTTAGAAAGCCTCCAAGAGTGGACACTGCATCACTCTCTACAGAATCAATATTAGTTAGCAGCATATTATTTTATTAATTTCTTATGTACATGTGTTAGATAATCAGGGGATGGAGAGAGAGAGAGGAGAAAGTCAAGTTCCACTCTATATACTGCTTGGAAATAAGGTAATGCTCTGCAGCAGCAAATGCTATTTTAAATACATTCAGATGCTCTTGCATTCCCTGACATCTGATGAACCCCTTTTTAAGTGCAAGATCTGAGCTCCTGAAGCGATTTTCTAATTAGTCTCCTGTGCTCTCTGGAACTAGATCAAAATATCCCTGGCAGAGAGGAAGCATTCTAGTGCAGTCCTGCAAGGCTACATTTTTCCTCAAAGAAGCCTTCAGCTTTTCCAAGACATTGCTGGAGAGAAAAATTAAAGAATGCATTTGATGTCTAGCAAAGCTTTAGCTCTTGGAAAGTGACTTCTCTCAAGCATCATCTTTTTTGAAATTTATCAGTCAGAACATGCTGACTTTAAAAATAAATACTGTGCTAATGACTTCAAAACCAGTCTTTCCTCAACTAAAATGCTCAGCAGTTACAAGAACAAGCTTGTAATATTCCTCCACAGCTTAGAAGATAAATCCTGCACATGTTCCACAGTGAATTCAAAAGATTCTGGTAATGACTTGCATACAAAGTCATTAAAGAGAATTAATTTGGCTTTTGACAAACAAAAGACTACAAACATTTCTTCATATTGTTTGTACTTCCTTGATTCCTTCCAGCCACATATGCATCAGGGACCATCAGACCTCTTTTAATTGAAATACTAACACAGAAATACTTCAGATTTCTTCTTACTGTCTAAACATTCTGGTTTACTGAGTAAAATTCTGCCCCCCAACATCTAACAAATCATGTTTCCATAGCTGAAGAAAAGACACACAAAAGAAATCCATGTAAAATTTTAGTGATCTTAAATCAAGAGGAGGGGGAAAATGGACCTATTTGAAGGTAGAAAATTGACCCTTAATATAATCATGGTTGACCCCCAAAGTTTTTCCCTGCTTTCTAAAAAGCAAGGCAGTATTTTGTTTGCTAAATTAAGATTCATCAATTAGGTCTCTTTTGTCATGAAGAAATCCCTTACATTTCTGGCTTGGTATTAGAAGTATAATTCCTGATTTTAAAATTAATTATAATTTTTACTTACCACAGTCATCAAGAAGTATGTTCTCAGGTTTCAAGTCTCTACAAATTAAACAACAGAAATGTGAATTAAACAAAGACAAAGCTATTAGCCCTCAAGTGCAACAGATTCAACAGAAGACTTTTTAGTTCTGACTGAAGCATTTTTTTGCAGTTCCCCCTATAAACAAGAAAAGCTGTGAAGTTGATGGCCTATAATATGAATAGTTTAACCAGAGAACTCTAGATCCACTTTCCCTGAACTCTTTAATTTCCATTAACATAACTATTTGGTTTACATTAACAAAGGCAACACAACACTAAAAACCTGATATAAAGAACCAGAATTTACACCAAAATTTGTGCTCATAAGTGAAAAACATTTCTCCTGAGGAGTATCAGCTTTACAACTCCCCAGTGGTAAAACACAAGTGTTTGCTGCAGTTTGATGCTGACCCCTTGCTTTATTTCTCCCCAGGGCACCAGAATATCAACAAAGAGTAATAATCACAGGCTTAATAGCATTCATTTAAACTCAATTTCTTTAACTTGGACATGCAACTTCTAAAGCTTCCTAGACACTTCACCTAGTTAAGATTCTTTGCAATAACTTTCTAGAAGTTTCCTATTACTTTTCTCTAAAAATCAAAGTTCCACAAACAACATGTTTTAACTATTAACTGATAGCAAAACTCAGGAAGTACTAAAAGGGCAATAAATTCAGCATTGCCATTTGCATCTTGTGCATTTTTACTTTGAGAACAAAATAAATATTGAATGGAATGTTTGAATTTTTCTCTGCTCAAGGAAAATTTGGGGAGTCATTGAAGCTGAATCAAAAGTTGTTCTAGGATTTATGCCCTAGCACATTCTCTTGAGGATATACATATATATATATAGACATGAAAATTTGTATAAAATGTTTAATGTACACTATTATTTATAATAGTGCACTATAGTTAGGTATATATTGTTAATTTTTTATTTTTATTTAATATATATGTGTATTTGTGGTATGCATCAGTAAGCATGTGGACTGAGATGGCCTCTTAGATTTTGTCCACCATAAACATAAGCCAGAAATAAAACCCAGTAGTTGCTAAAGAATCAGTTACTGGAATAGATTCTTAAAATATATATATATATATACACACACACACACATATACAGTTGTGACAAGAAGAGTCTGAATAACATAAAAGAAAAAAAATTAGGAAGAATGACTCTAGAGTTGACATTCTAAATGAGAGAAAACTGTTCACCAGGAAATCTAAGCAGGGTTTATTCCCCCCAAATATTGTTTAATTGTTCTATAATATGTGTAATCATGGTAAAGTTTCATTATCTTGTGAGATTAACTGTATACAAAAATCATAAAGATTCTTTGCTTCCCATGGTTTTAAGTCTTGAAAATACCCAATGTTAATAAATGAACATTAAATATAAGATTGCAATAGCAGAGAGACCAGGAGAGATCAGAGTTAAAAAACTGAAGAACACTAATATTTGACATGTGTTTGAAGGTTGTCTTGTAGGCAAACAGCTAACAAGTTGGGCCTAAACACAAAGCTATGGTTTGGGGTCTTTTGTTTTGTTTAGGGTTTGTTTTTTTTAGGTTTTTTTTTCCCAACCACCAGCATAAGCCTGATTCACTCTGGTTGTGCCACTTCCCACTCTGTGTGTCTGTGTGTGTGATACTTGGTGTTACACAGCAGAAGCATAAAGAAAGCATTCTTGGTCTACCACTAAGTTTGTTTTGCTCGTTCTCTAACATTAATGCATACCAGGGGTTAAATGATGGATGTACAGAGACAAAACAGAGCATTTAAATAATACAATCTCAATTGCAATGCATAAAGCTTCTGACAGTTTCATTAATTCAAAGGCAATAATAATTTTATTGGAGGAATCTGAAATTAAAACAGAAGAAGGAGCTTTTCACATGGGCTATGACTATCCTGCTACCCTTGTGAATGTAACATGCAATGCAGCCAGGGACTTCTAGAGCCCTCTGTGAACTACTTTAGAGTGAGCAGGAATACAATGCCATCCTCCTAAAACTTATGTATTAAAATTATAAATTAATTTGCTTTGTAAATCATAGTTCAGTTTCATTTTACAAACAAACCTTGAATCAACTTTAAAATATATCAAGCATCAAGACCTAAATCAACAGCAAGAAGACATAAGAGATATATTCCTTGGGATATGCCATGAAAAGGACAACTAAACAATTATTTTTTATTATTTTCCTACAAAATTAAAATACAAACTTGTTTTAGTAGGAAACAATTAATATGTTCAATGCTGAAGAGACTTGGAAAAGTACAAGTAACTGTAGATGACACTCACCTGTAAACAATTCTCTCCCTTTGCAAATCCTCCAGACCACAGCACAGTTCTGCAGCATAGAAAATAGCTCTTTCTTCATCAAAGCCAGGATTTCCCATGTTGTATATGTGAAACTTCAGATCCCCTCCATTCATTATGGTTAATACTAAACACAGGGCATCTTTCGTCTCATATGTATAGGATAAACTAACCTAAAAACAGGCAGGGTGAGAACACAACCATTAATCATTCATAAACCCCAAAACAATTCACACATCTTTTTTCCAGTGTAATCAACTGATGAATCCTTTTTCAAAGCTAAAAGAACAAAACACGCAAGTGGAAAATCACTCTTGCAGAGTACTGGAAGACACGAAAGAATTCAGACTAATTTTCCCATGTACACAAACCATAAACACAACACAAAAGCTTAGTGACAGATCTGTTTACATACCCAGAAAATATAGTTATTGATGATGCCCCTCAGCTGCATGTTACCTGTATTACTCTTTGTCCAGACAGCATGAGCATATTCCTTATCTTATTACTATCTCAGGAGTTATGCACTGCCAAACCATCTTCCTGAACTACAAGACTCAAAACTGCCCTAGAGGGACTCAAATTATTTTAAATCAAATGTGCAGTTTCTATTCCTACCCCTGCCTCCCCCTCAGGTAACTGCACATTTCCCTCATTTAGAACTTGCCGACAGTACAGACTCAGTATAAATCTTTCTTCTCACTGTACTTGAAATATGGTGCTGATAGGCAAGAACAAAGCACCACAATTTTTTCAGGTTTTAGGTAAAAGTTTTTAAAATGCGTTTAAAGTTTTAAAGTAGGCTTGTGAATTAAAAAAAAAAAACCCTCCCCATTTAACACAATGTAATATACTACAAAATTTAACTGTTTAAGTTACAAATTGCTTTTTAATAGAAATAGTTATGCTATGCAGATGATCATCTGGTACAATCTTCAAAATTACCTAACTTGTACTAGGAGCAATGGAATTCAAACATATACTTAGCTTACATTAGCTAAACTAGCTAGGTAAAAAAAAACAGTAGGGTTTTTTTTTCTTTTACTCAAAAAATGTATTTTAAATGCAGTACAAGTAAATAATTGTTTTAATTCAGTAATAGCTCAAACTCTTCATTCAGAAATGCAAATACAATACTAAATTATAAAACTAAAGAAATACAGAAAGCAGCTACTCAAGGTGTAGATTCCCATTTGGTGGTTTTAACTGATGTGTCCACCTATTCAAGACTGTACTTGTGACAGAGGCATGACAAGTTATCTGCCCACCTCAAAACCAGTATTACTGCAAATGCTAGACCTAGATCCTCTCTGCTGCATAAAAAAACACCATTGGATAGCAAGACGAAAATAACTTATGCTCAATTTTATAAAGCACTTTCAAATTCAGCTTGGATCAATTACTGATTTACAGTGTTTACAAATGCTGAAAAAAATGTTACTCAAAAATAGAAGTTTCACTGTTTTAGTAATTTATGGATAAATTCAGGTACTCTCTAGATTCAGTGCAAAAATAACATTAGCATATTTATACAAAACCATAATTTATGATAGTTTAAAATATTAATGTGTCTGGCCAGCAATTTCTTAATTTTTCTTGTAGCTGGCAATATTCTACAGTGGTTTTTTAATACATAAAACTTACCAGAAAATACATACATATATATTTTATACACATATATTTATAAATAACTTTCACTATCCTCTAAAACAGGTGCTTTAAAATTCTCTGAACATCAATACAAAATTTATAAGTAAATGGATTTCAAACCAAAGCCACGTATTTGAAATTAACATTTCAATGACATTTGAATTAAAAAGTAAACATTACCTGGGGAAAGTTTTACATGGTGTATCTTTGAACATTATAACTTCTTTCACTGCTTAATAATTAGAGCTACTAACAGACCATAATTTACATAATAGCATCATGTTTAGGTATTAAAACTAAGATTTCCATTACATGGAAGTTCCATTAAAAATTAATTGTTTCGCATCCAAGATACAGCTTTAAGCCTTGGTACACAGCAAATCAATATAACCTGAATCAATACACTATTAAAGTGTCATGTTTATCTCAAAATATATCAGCAATGGAGTAACAAATGCTATGAAAATACCTCAGGATATAAAAACTCAACTATTAAGCAGAGGACAAAGATTCAGTGGCATCAGCATGCTGAAACACTGCCTGATGTTCTGGCTGTCAGAAATAAAGCAAGTGGACCAAAAATAATCCCTGTGCACAGAACTGTTCCCAATCACACACAAAATGTATTTATTATTATATCATTCACTTCTCCCAAGTGCTCTCTAAATCAATTTTAAAAAGAGTTTTGTGCCCACAAGCTCCTGGAAGAGACCAAAACGAAGTAAACGAAACAAGATAAATTTCTGAAAATAGATTCAAAGTAGATACTTACTACAAACCTACTATTCACTTTTTCTAGAATCCTTTTTTCATTTAGAGCCATTGATTCTCCTTTCCTCTTCTTTATTCTCTTTTTTTCTAGCTTTTTGCAAGCATACATTTTTCCTGTTGCCCGTACTTGACAGGCACACACCTACAAAAAGAAGGATAGTGCGTCAGAGATGTTTGAGGCTTTTTAGAATTTTTATTTTAAAGAAGATTAAATTTAATTTTCTTTTCAAATTCTTTAATGCTGTCAGAAAATTACAGTCTGTAAGTATCAATACAGAGCCTTTGCTCATGAAACAACTTTAAAGGTTCACAAAAACTGTAACAGAAGTAGAAAAAGTGATTAGACAGAGGCAAATACATTTCTTCTGGGGTTGAATAGTTTAGCAAAACTGTGGCTCCCGTGTTAGTGAAACAAGAGACTACAGTAACAGTGCTAAGTGTCCTAGTATGTGTTAAGGACAAATATTCACATCACAATCAAACAGGAGATACATAACGGTAGTTTAGTAGCACACCTTCTCTTTCCAGAGGATTCTAGTTAAAATATGTACAGAGGCAGTTCAATAAATTAGAAACAGAATTATTAAAATCTATAGATTTTAAATTAGGTTCATGGATATTCTACATAATTAGCAAATTGCAACTAAATTCTCATTTCCAAATGAAATTTCTAAATAGAAGCGACTGTTTTCAGTCACTACAAGTTTTCTGCAGCTTTGTGCATGACCTGCAGTGCTTTGACACATTAAAACAGTTTGTATTGACAACAGCTTGCCAGGTGATGTGTCAAATGTAGGTTAATCGAGACAAGAGTTAAACAGACTCCCTTTTTCTTTTGATTCCTTAAGAACTGCCTTGCAGAAAGATACTTCTGTACTCACCTCTCCAAATCCACCTTTGCCTAGTACTCGGTAATGCCTAAACGTGTGTTTGGTTACTGGCTGCCTGATGAACAGAAAGAAACAATTACTGCAACAGGAATTACAAATGTTAGTAATCCCTCCCCACCCCGAGAGGTCTGTCTTCATTTTCTCCTTTCTGTTCTGACATATTTCTGAACAAATGTTGCCTTAACCTCATGTAGAAATATATAATAAGTTGAATTTCAAATGAAAGGGGTGCCCTGCTAAGAAACGTGGGCTCCCTCATCTGGTCACCAGGCACTGCCAATAGCAGGAAGAAAAGCTGGTCAGGTCGGCCCTTTGCTGCCCTCAGAGCCTTTCCTGCTCTCAGCACGGGCCATTATCACCTCCTGCTGCCTCCCTTTATTGACTTGCTGACGTGCAGACTGCATTTCAGTGGGATCATGCTTACAATGTGGCATTTAAAAGGTAAACCATTTCCACTCTGTCTTTTCACAAAGAGTTGTGGTATGCAAGAGCAGTTCAAGAGCCAAATTGTTAGGGCATTGATGCAGAGGAGCAGGAACAGATAACTGGAGGCAGTAGAGCTGTTGATCCCTCTATGCTAAAACTCTCCAAAATGTGTCACAGCAGGGCTATTATAAGGTAGTGGATTTTCCTGTGTTTGCTTTAAATGAGCACTCGCTCATTTAAAGAGAGCTTTGCTCTCAGGACAACAGTGGAGGTTCATTTAGTAGAAAATGTGAGTAACTTCCCTAGTTTTCTTGCTGGCTTTTGCAACCAATTCAATGAAATAAAGCCACTGGATAACTGGAATTTACAATAAAATCAGTGCTCAAGCACCTTAACGTTTGAATACGTGATCACGATACCCAGGGGGCTAAATTTGAATCAATTTGTAACAATTTCAGCCTTCTGAAAGAGTGTGGACACTCACCTAATATTGATTTGAATGTACTAGATTCTGATACATATTTCATATATAAATCTTGCTACTTGTAATTAATTAGATCTGTATCTGTACCACCCAAAAAAACCTAGTACTTATCCAATTACCCAGTGGGTTATAAGACTAGATTAATCTGTTTATTAACCACTAATTAGACCAAGTTTGAAACTAAAGGATGATCATATTTCCAAGAAAGATTGGTATTCCACTGCACGCTTGACAGCCAAATATTTCTGAATTTGCATTTACCCAATACACTTAAAGACTTAAGATTTACTACTTAAAGGCTACAGACAGTTCCATTGGAGTATTAGTTCTCCTGCTGTCCATCAACATCATCCTTTACATCTTGTCTTTCAGATCATAATTTCTTAGACAATCACTCTCATTTAGCATTCAGCTCTATAGCATTTCCAGTATAATAATCAAAATTTGCCACAAAGCAAAGCTAAATTACAGTGCAAACATTATAAATAAACTTACTTTTCCAGCCATTTCCACTGTAAGAAACGGGAAAAATACACACTCTCCTGGTAAGCTTCAAAAGGTCTTTTGCTTAGGTATTCATGGACAATTCTAGCAGGAAAATAAACAGAAAAATAAAACCCATCTTATTCTGAAAAAGGCTGTTGAAGCAGGATGTGCTATCAATCTACAGACATAGATTTAAACGTATCAATGAAGATGTAGGCAGACAAAGATCACCAGTGTGCTCTACAATGGTTTTAACCTAAATATCTCACAAAGTAAGTGTTTGTTACAGAAAACTGTTCCTATCAAAACACTTGTGAAGGCCAAACTACTGCTACTTATAGGAATTAGACATTTTGACCTCTGCATTTTTATTGTCTTCAAACTCATTTAAACATCAGCTTCTCAGCAGCTTTTTATGCATGGATGACCCTGCAAATATGAACTTTGAAAGTATCTACAAGGTTCCATGCATTCTTTGGAGACTGGTAAATTTTTTTATTTTCTAGGATTTGAAATTGAAGTACTAAATGCCATATCCAAACCTTGAACACCAAGTACCTTAAAAGAAACACACCAAGATGGAGGTGGGGAGGGAAACAAGTCATTCAAACTGTAGTCAGGTATTTATTGGACAGGGGAAAGGGGATGATCTACATGAGACACTCCATTTGAGACGTGTTTTATGAGGTGTTCTCACACAGCCCTTTCAATCTTATAATCTCAGCTTGTTACAAAGCATGCTTATTTCTGTTGCCAGGGAGATGACCCAAGCAGTGACAAAACCTGTAGTCATCCTTCAGACATGATCAAGCATGCCTTGAAGAACCAGAAATATTAGAAACACAAAGGCTTTAGAAAGACATGTAACACTGATAAACATGTACCATCCCTCCAAGACAAGCTTCCCCTGCTACTACTGTGTGAAATATCACTTCATGACTGCAGACAAAACCAAGTTGTATTGTTTTGTGTTAACTATCACAAGTGATCCTCTAATCAGCCATCTTAATGGCACATAAGTGCTGGCCTCAGTTAAACCTGTTTTCAAGAACCTTAAATGTCTAAAGCTGTTCAGAAACCTTTCAAGCTTCAACTTATAAATTCATATTTTTCTGAGTACCTTGATAATGGAAGAGAGTCTCTCAAAAAGTAAGAACACAGTAAAGAAAAATACCATTTATCTTACAGATTTCTTGGTGTCAGACAACAGTGTGATTTTATGCAAAAGCAGCATTAAAGAAAAAGCTCTGCAAAAGTCAGACATCTAAATCACATCTGAAGGAAACCTAGTCCTCTAATAAATCTGTTCCAAGTTTCTTACTGTACTCACTTCAGGGACTCAGTACTTCTGGGTATAACAACTTCATATTTCACTTTCCTTAGAAACACAAATTTCTCTTGTAATTCTCAAACTTAGCACTAGGCATTTTTAACTTACCTAGTACAGTCCATGAAAAGATCCTTAGAAGGGTTCTTTTCCAGTCTTGCCTTACATTCATTTACTGTTTCCTGAGGTATTTCTGGCAAGTGTGCTGCAGACTTAACATAATAAAAAGAAAGGAAAGCAACAACAAAAGCATGAAAATCAATAGAAAAACTCAAAGTTTTGTATTCAAAGATAAATTAAAATTTTTAATACAGTTAAAGGAAAGGAACGGTTTGACTAAAGAGAAAATCAAGAAAGTCGTATTTGAGCAAAATTTTTATTTCTTTCCTGTTACAGAACAATGCATTGAAAGTTATTTCAGTTATTTACTATTTCAGTATCTGGGGGAATAAACTTGGCAATAAGTCAAATTTCTTTTTCTTTCCATAAGTCTACCACCAAAAAAGCAAGTCATCTCTTTGGCTTGGCAGGATGGAAAGAAGGAGAAAGAAGCACAAACACAGGCTGGGAAACTGTTTCAAATCAGATCAAAGAAATCTGGGTTTTTTTGTAAAATGTATGTGAATTATGGCAGTCCCAAAAAAATTTTAAAAAAGAAGTGCAAATTTAGATTCTATCTGCTTTTAAGGCATCTTCAAGGCCTTTTGTATGTGATGACCAAAGCAAGAGAAGGAGCATCTATTCATAAAAAGCAAATATCTAATTATATACCCACATAAAAGTTCCACTGGATATCAAAAAAAAGACACTTGATAAATGTAAAAAATCCGCTATTAATGATTACCATGGAAAACTGAAAGCAACAGAATGCTTCAGAAGAAAACAGCATTTCACTTTGTGAAAATCTGGAGCAATTCTGAAAATTTACAGGAAACTAACCAATGCCATACAGGAGTCTAAAAAACTTCAGACTATATTACCCTGAGTTAATTTTTTTAAAGTTTTCTGTAGGTGTTAAATGGAGAATAAATTGTAATTGCAGTAGTTATATAAAAGCAGAAATCAGTCAAGGTTTCTGCTCAAGTTGATTGAGCAGAATTTTAGCAGGCAGCACACCTCTCAGAAAGACAAAAATGGGACCAATGAAGTTTGAAAGTCAATTTACTAAAAACAATGCAACCACTCATATCTTCCTATTTATTTGACACTTACAAAGTGCACGAGGAAATTTTTGCAATATATTTACCCCATTAGTGAAGTATGTCTCTAAAACTTTGAGGCCACAGTCAATGCGCTTTTCATCTGAAGATACCTCATACTCTGCCTGGGGGAATGGAATTGAAATTTTTATTATTATCAGAGTCACTTGGCATCTTTTACATGATGATAGGTAAATTTTATCATGAGTAACACAATATTCTTAATATAAAAGGAACAGAAGGCTATAAGGTGAAACATGTATGAAGAACAATTCTAAGGAAAAAAACAAAGCATATGGAATTTCATCTTTGGAAAACACACAGAGCCTAACAATTAGTCTAAATGCAATTACAGAAACTGCATCCTAGAGGTGAAACTAGATCAATTACAATGAAATAGTATTTATGTAGTATTGTAGGAGAGAATGACCCAGATGGAAATTAATCAGTAGTACAATAATCAGCTTTTTCTTCACTGTACTTTTTTCCCTTCATATATTATTCTTTGCTTCTGTTATTTATGTAGTATTGTAGGAGAGAATGACCCAGATGGAAATTAATCAGTAGTACAATAATCAGCTTTTTCTTCACTGTACTTTTTTTCCCTTCATGTGTTATTCTTTGCTTCAGCTTCGGGTAAAACTAGGATAAAACTGCTTTCTACAAGCTTACAAATGAGATCTAAACCAAACCCTATATCATTCTTTGAAAAATTGAAATTGACCAGATACAAATTTTGAAAGTTTTTGACTTAGTAACATCTGGTACTGAGATGAAGAAAAAGAGAATTGTGTGCATTTTGCAGATAAACAATTTTGACTTAGTAACATCTGGTACTGAGATGAAGAAAAAGAGAATTGTGTAACACAGTGCATTTTGCAGATAAACAACTGGCAGCTGAACAGAGCTCCAGAAGTAGCTACTTAAGGAAAAATCCCACAACCAGCAAATCACCACACAGATACTCCTACTGAAAAACTCCAAGAACTACTTACTATTAATAATTTTATGGAATAATCTAGAAGCAGACATCAGAAGTTACAACATTTAAAGACAACCCAAAAAGATGAACTAGAAAGAGCAATCTCAAACAGCAACACACGCTAGGTTTGTTAGCTGGGCCAACTCAATCAAAGCTCATTTCATATTTCAGGATGTAAATGCATGCACCTAGAAACAAATACATGGCAGACATCCAGAATGGAGAACTGTATCAAACAAAACAACAGCTGGGCTTATTGGGACAACAGTCATTAGAAACCTCATTGGAAATTACAAGTAATTGATCTAATCAGAAATTATTTGCCTTTATAAAGAAAACTAGAACACTAAAAACTGACAGGTCAAGACTCAAACACACACACAACACTGGAAATAATGGAATTCCTGATTCCAGTTCTGCCATTAATGACAACTAGTCAACACTGACTCAAGTCATCTCTACTAAGTCACCAACATCTTTTTCTACTGAGACATTATGGAACAACCCACTTCAGCATGCTACTCAAATCCATCAATCCAAATGCAAGGATAATTTCTGCTGCTCAATTCCACAACAAAAACTCTAATGGTAAGGAATTCTTCTGCAACTGCTAATCAACCTGAGCAAGTCAGAAAAGTTTATCAACCTAAAGTTCAGCAGCCTGCTTAGCACTTTTAACACCAATTTAATACAATCAGTTAGGCATACTGTTTTAAGTGGATAGTGTAATTTAAAAGGAAGTTTGGGAGGAGGCCTTTCCAAATAATTCTGTTACTTACAGGGAAGTTTGAACTGCCTCTGATTCCTTTTCATATGTGAGTAACCCTGTCCCTAGCTAGTGAAATGAGTCACTGGATTGGATAACTAATTCCTCACTTTAAGTTCTGCCATTTACATTCAATTATTTCACAACTCTTCTTTCTGTAAAGCCAAGCTGACTCCAGAATTTTAGGTCACGCCTTCCCAAGAACTGGACCTTACCAGACTCAGTATTCAGTACAGGCAGACAACACAGCATTGGTACTACCTTGATTTTGGACTCCTGAAATAATCACTGTGCTGAAATCACATTGCTTCATGGAAAAGAGTCAGAAAACTCTGTTAACTAAGATGCAAGGTTTTTAAGGCTATGACATTTCATTTTGGGATTTTATTTTTTCCCCAAAAGAGTAAGTCCAGAATTTCTTTAACATTTAAAAAAGCTAAATTTGGCAAAAGCCAAGGTAAAAAGCACATAGCCTCAGCTTTTGCTTCCTGTATTGCCTTACAAAGAATACCAACCAAAGAAATGCCTCAACCCCTAAAAGATCAGGCTTGCTGAAGTCCACAAAAGGGAATCAGGCTAACTCAGGAACCATCTACAAGAGATAGTAGGTATTTTATCTCACATCCTTCATCAAGACAGGATGCTACTTTCAGATCATGAGAGTTACCAAAGGTTACCTTGTTTCAATGATTCCCAAAAATAATTATTCCCCCTGATTTTTCAAATGGAAGTTGAACAACAAATACAAAAAAGTAAATTGTGAAACCATCCCTTACATCAGATTATCTGAGCTATACCAGTCTTTGTTAATTCACAGAAGTGTTGCAATCCACACATTATAGGTTGCATATTTCAAAACAGTTCAAATTTTTCAGTTACTGAAAAACAGTTACTTCTCAGAGACAGTTTTACCTGAAAATTACATCTGCAGAGCAAGGACACTCCTGCCTTACAGTCATGCCTAAAATTCATTCTCTTTTGTGCTGCCAAAGATTTTGCTACTCCTTATCTAAGACATAAGGATTAAAACGTGTACAGAAGTTGTAACTTAAGGGTAAATCCACAGTTGAAAGTGCATGGCACTCGTTAAGGGCTCTGGGTTATATTCACTTCAGGAATGAAAGCTCCACTGTTCTGGATTTCCATTCAATCCATTCAGTCTCCAACTGTCAACCTAGTCTCTGGAATCTGGTGCTCAAACAGCTCCTGGGAGTCACAAAAGTGAAACACACCTGGGGAGTAAGCCAAATTGCACACAGATTCTTTGACAAATATAAACAACTGCTCCTATTTGACACTCAAATTCTTTTTCAGCTGATCTAACGCCCCAGTTTTTACTACCAAAGGGGAAGGAAGATTCAGTGAAATAGGAGGCACAGCAATAATCCCATGTACATTCCTTATACCCTACCCCTTCCAAAGCCATCTTGCATTCCAATATTGTAGCATGCAAGCAGCAGCACTACCCTACTTCTGTCTTCTTTGGTCATTTGTTCTCTGCATGTAAGAACAAAAATGGCTGGACTGAGAAAACCTGTTCTTTCATCAGCAATCTCAGTTTGAAACTGTATCTTATTGCTCTTGGATTAACTGTGAAGGACAAAGAATCAAAAGCTCTGAACTCTTCTCTTAAGGTCTTAAGAGCATTCTTCTCTCCTCTTAAGGGCTGTTTTTGCCTGCCTAATCTCCTCATTACTTTCCCCCTCCCCAAGAGGGTTTTGGGCTGAGGATTTTGTGCAAAATATAGCTGTGGGCACACTTCCTTCCTCCCTGTTCTTCAGCATTAGATATCAAGATGTAAATATATCAAAACCTTTTCCCTTAGTCTCAAAATTTGTTTTTTCTCCTTCCATGGATGGTAAAGGAGAAATTCTCTAAATTTCCATCTCCATTATATAGTTTTTAATTAGCACATGCTGTGTAGCCTAGGGCTTCCATGCAAGTTGCAACATTTTTAAGTCTATGTTTATAACATTTTGGAGCCTGAGTATAGCAAGTAATATTCATAATACAGACATCTTTCAGGCTCCAGAATCCAAGCATCAGGTCTTCCTAAAATTGCTTCTCTCTTTCCCATCATGCCCATTTCTGTAGCTCAGACCATACAAAGATGGCAGAAACTTCATAGTAAACACTAAACATTTTCCTTTAAGCAACAGAGACAGTTTTTTTACATCTATCAGAAGTTACAGCTTTACAGTCAGCAAAGACAATGTTTTCACACTATGTTTTCAAATACACATCACTAGGAAACAGAGGTGTATAGAGAAAATTAAAAAAATGGTTGTGTCTTAAACAAGCAGGCAGCTAAACCCCACACAGGCGCCCACGCACTTCCCCCACTAATAACCAGAAGGTCAGAAGTGAGAAATCTTGCAGCTTGACATAAAGACAGTTTGATAAAGCAAAGCTGCAGGTACAAGCAAAGCAAAGCAAGAAATTCATTCACTTCTTGCCATTGGTGGGGAGCTATTTGGCCATTCCCAGGAAAGCAGGGCTTCATTCTCATGTATAACAGCTAGCTGACAAATTGTAACTTCCCCCCTTCCTCTTTCTTTCCCCCAGCTTTTATTGCTGAGCACAGCACCATATGGCATGGGATATTCTTTGGGCTCAGCTGTCCTGGCAGTGTCCACTCTCAACTTCTTGCACCATCAGCCTCCTCACTTTTAGGGCAGCATCAGGAACACAAAGACTTTGACACTGTGTAATCCCTGTTCAGCAAGAACTAAAACATCCTTGTTACCAACATTATCTTGGTCTAAAATCCAAAATATAGCATTAAATGAACTACAAGGAAGAAAATTAACTCCACCTCAGCAAAACCAGCACAAAAATCCAATATTTACATACATGAATACATAAGACACTGCCTACTGATAGCCATCACCCACTTCTCACGACTTACCACTGCATCCAGAAATTCAATGCATCTTTTCAAATCTGGTCTAGAATCACAGAACTGTCTGAAGAGAAGTCTTCCTATTGGCTGTTTGTCACAAAGCTGGTTATAGTCTCTTTCTGGAAAAAAATAACATATATATATCTTCATTTTAATTTTTGTAGTAGGATAGTCATTACTCCCATTTGAGGTCAGAAAAAAAATCACTCAAACATGAAGATTTTACATTAACATATTTATCAAAGATACCATAAATATGCAATGATTCCAAAGAATAGTGAAACACTCTTCAGTCACATCTGTATTCTACTGACTACCCCATTTACTAAAAACACACTAAATTACATGCTTGAGGTTAATTTAGGTTAGGGTGCAAAAAGCAACCACACTGTGAAAGATTGTTTGGAAAGAGGGAATACAAGAAAATAACAGAAAAGGTTAAAAAAAAACTATTACAAAACATTAAGGAAAAGGGTAAAATATATTACCATCAATTTATAATGTGATTCCTTTTTCTAATTCAAGGTTTTATAAATCTATTCTTTAGGAACAGTTTGTTTTAACAAACAAGGAGTTGTGATACACTTTTTATCTTCTCATAAATACTCCATCATATTACAAGTTTAATAGCTTTTATTTTTTCCTATTTAGCCTTTAGAATCAAGACAGAATCCTTTCATTAACAGCACCAAACTCTTCTCTCTCAAAGGAGAGGCTTTATCCCACAGGACACTCACCGATGGAGCACCGAATACCCTCACAGTGACTGACAGGGGGCAACTTCAGCATCTCTTTCCATTTCTTACTACGCCCACTCCGTTTGCCTAGAAGAAAATAGGAATAAAATAAAACACAATACTGTGTCAGAGTAAAATTGAACATGACATTAACAGCATGAAATTGGGTCAGTTCTACACAGATGTGCCACACTACTTTTCATGCCTAGAAAGAAATCCATCCAGAAGGATACCCAAACCAGTAACAAATGTGATACAGAAGAACTTTAATGCAATTTTTTTATGTTTCATGTAAAGTCTTTTCCAAGACAAATATTTCATATTTTGGCTGTGTATGTAGAATATCTCTGCAGAGTAAAGACAAATAGCTAGGTATTTTGAAAATCACAAACAAAACTGAAACATCGAAGATGGAACAAAACAAATTTTAAGAATTATCACTCAACCATGGTAAAGAATGGAAGAAAATGAAGTTGAGTAACAAAATACCAAGAACAAAGTTCTTAAACACATTTTTCAATAATAAAGTTGTACATAAATATTCTCTCTCTAAGGGCAGTAATATAGTAGGAGTAGATCCCAGTAATAAATATGAGGGCATAGCTCAAACACAACACTATTTACTCCAGACCATACAAGGCTACCAGGAAGAACTTAGCTGTTGTAAAATTGAGATCTTTTCAATGCTTCAGATTTCACAGCACTGGTGTCGAATTAGTATTGATTTTTCAAAACTGCCACAATGTTTTTCTCAGTTTCTAAAAAAATATATCTGTGCTACATTTTCCATGTTACATTGAAACCACATTTGTGTTTCAGCACATTACCGTGGCCAATTTCATTTACAGAAGATATGCATACTTATCAAAAAAGCAGAGATAGACAGGAACATATACACACTTTCAGATCTAAAACATTTCTGTGGAAGAGTAATTTAGTGATGCAGAAGACTTGAAAAGATTTTACTAAGCTACATGATCAGATATATTTCCACATGACAGAGCAGCAGCAAATCTGCACAGAAGCTTTCTCATCATAGCAAAGCAGTGCGCGCTGCTAACCACAATGGGAGAAAAAGGAAGGGAGTTACCCAATGTAACCTGAATAGAAACCAAGCAGCAAAGGGGACCAAACTCTTTCAGAAGTAAATTGTTAGGGTGAAAGGAACTAACATCTCCAGAATAACAAAACATGTATTTTTAAAGCTCCTCTTTGCTCAAACATACAGCTTCTTGAACCATTCCACCAATGCAGCTGGACCAGTCCCAGCTTGGTGCACCTTGGTTCATACCAAATTCACACCAAATCTTTTTGGTTCATACCAAATTTATCCTTGCTAACAGGAATATTAACATCTTACTGTGCTGCTGCAACAAAACATTCTCAACTCTAGTATCCTAGAAATGTAAAAAAATAAGGAATAAAACACCTATAACCTTGCCTTGTGGACATTCTTTGAACTAACACCTACTTTCTAAAAAAATGCAAACTTCTTCTGCATTTCATTTTCTAATAATCACTTTGCAGGTCATTTGCCTTCCATAAAGTTTTAGAACACAAAATATGGAATCTACTTCTCATCCCATATTTCAAGCAGTACCAGAACTAATAATGAGGCTGTAATTACCAGCATCATTAAAACAAACTGTGACTATTTTAACAATATATTTGTGATCTTAAAAAGAAGTTGAACATATGCTTGAAGAAAATCAAATCACACAAAACATAACACCCTTCTAACAGAAGTGAACACAAAGAAAATCAAGGAATATTAACATAGATAGCCTATACACATACACTGAATAACAAGGCCTGGGCATAGATTATGTGATCATGAAAAACCATGGACAGAAGTGTCAGGTTCAGCCATTCAACACTAACCTGCAAGGTCCACAGAAGTTAAACTGCTTCTGTTCGAAACTGCCCAGAAAGACTCAATTGTGCATGACACCATACAATCAGCACTGATCAAGAATGATAAACCCAACCCAAATTCACATCACAATGCTGTTTGTAAAACGCAGAATGAACTGTGATATATATCAAGAATACCACGTCCTGAAGCACTGTCAAAGAAAAAAACCCAACCTATTCCAACCCAAAAAAAGGAGAGGTTGCCTAGTGTATTTTACTTCAAGTCCAACACAAAAAGGGCTGTATTTTGCCCAAATATTTGGCCAGTAACTTACAATGTGACCATCCTGAACTTCATTTTACAAAAAGAGAACACATGCTAGAATGCAACTGAATTCACCATCCTACAGAAGTCAATAAATGCTACATATAATTTATTAATGATACACATGAATCAAGTGCTTAGCATATCAACTAAATCAATGTGCTCTCACTTTTCTCTGAACTGAATGTTCTTGTATTTACAGCAAGTGCAACTGTAAAAGTCTGTAGGTCCCAGTAATGTAAAGAGCCATTTCTGGTAAAAGTTATGGCAGGAGGCCAATTTGTTTGTCACATTATTCCCTAATTGCAAAATCCTTTTCCATTTCTGAGGCAGTTTAAAAGAAGTATCAAATCAAATTATAACACTTGTGGTTTGAAAGTGTCTTAATATTGATTTCAGAGCTTCTATTCTAAATCTCATTCTAAAACACTTCAGATAAAATTCTTCCAGAAAGACCAAGAGCTCACTTGCCAGCACAGGAGCCAGAAAGCCATTAGGTTAAGGTGCTTTCTGGCTGACCTCTGTGGCTCAGATGAATTACTGATTTTTGCCTCTTTCAGAAGGAATCACGGCTAAAAGCAAGGTCCAGCCTGAAGCGAACTCATCTTGTACAAACAGAAGGGTGGATGCAACAATACATCACTACAGTGAGGAGAAACTTCAATTACATTTTCAGATACACAAGAACCTTACCTTTTCCTTCACCCCAAATTACTTCTTAGAGTTACAATTTCAACATTTAACTCTTTCCCCATTTTTACTTCTTTAAAAGATACATACTAACTTCAGTTAGAATTCACTGTGCTAGAATATGGTATGGGCAAAATGTTTAGATGTTTTATTTCAAGTTTCTTTTTTAACTTTCAGAGAAATATTTGAAAAATGTATGTAAGGCAATGCAGTTGGCTTATTCATCAGTAAAACCACAAATGGTTGCAAAAAATGAAACTGCTGTGGCCACAATCTATTCAAGTAATAAGAATGTTTGAAGTCCTCAGATGCACTTCTCAGAGCCACAGAGATCTTCCTTGCAGACCTGATCTGCAGAGCAACTCTCATTTCAGAGAGCACAGGCTTCACTGAACATCATTAAATCAGTTTTCCTTGAGACAATAAATTTGGGTTCTGTCATGCAGACTCCTTCTTTACTGACACTGAGATTCTGGCATGGAGTTTTTTGTGCCCCAGCTCTCCTGCCTGTGCAGGGCAAGCACCATGTACCTGAGGCTGAGCAGCACACAGCTCTGTAGCACTGGGGTGGACGATTGCTACAGCTTCATTCTTGCAAAACTGATTCCACAAACCAGATTGTCAGATACCAGCTGAGAAATTCATACTAGACCACACCCAGATAAACTCTGAAAGCCTAAGTCTGCAACAAGATGACAACCTACAGCACGCCTTTAGTGTATAAATCAAATCAATTGGTTCAAGGAAAAATGCAAAACAATTGATGCAGAAACTCTACATCATCTACACTGAGACACATGAAAATAAACTGGGTACATACACTGCCTTAAAATATGTCTTTCCCACAGCAAAGGCAGTTACAGGCAAGTTTCCTAATAGATTTAAAACTTTAAAACTCACATGAATTCAAATCTTCTCCTAGTTCCAGACACATTTTTTAAAACCACTCACAATAAGGATTAAAACCTTTCGCTAAAAAAAAAAAAAATCAAAACATTCCTGTTTAACTATAACCTTATGCTATACAGGCATTTATAAACACTACTCATTGAGTAACAAATTTTGTCTTTTATTCCCTTATTGGGCAAGATCCACCTTCAAGACACAAACCAGTGTGCAATGAACACCTCAGCTCCTCAGATCAGACCCTAACACTGGAATAGCACCAGTTCAAAGTTCAAACTAGAAGACAAGCTCACACATATCATCACTTGAGGAAGGCTGTCATGCTTCCAGTTCTAAAGACAGCTCACAAGGTGCTGCTGAGGGGGTTCACAACAACCTTCTCCACTGTGCAGGTCAGATGTGTTTTTTGACAAAATACAATTTGTATCAAGTTGTATTTTGACAAAATACAAGCTTGTATCAACTCAAGCTTGGCCACAGCTTAACAACTACATTAAACAGAGTGGCAATGCTCTGCTATCAAGAAAGGGGGGGTTTTTTTGTTGGTTTGTTTTTGTTTCCCCCCAGACATACGATAAATACAATCTGGCCAGTTCTCAGTAAACTTATGAGAATCACCTGGCTGAAAATTCAGGTTTTGGCAGAAGGTTAGCACCTAACTCACCAGCATTACAAAGGCCAAGGTACTTCTGAATGCAAACAGAAGCAAAAATGCAAGTAGTGCAATAAATAAACAAAAGATATCTATAGATTACAGATCATTATGGCATTTATAAGATAATAGTCCTCACATTCCTGGATTCAAGTACATGGAGTTGGACTCCAAAGTAATACTGGAGTGCTCCTGCTCATCTGACTATGAAGGCAGGAACACAGCAGGCAGTTAAAAGCCCAGCTCTCCCCGTGAACATTTGTGCCGTTTGTTTACGTGCACAATCATTTATTGTTCCCACAGCTAACACCACTCGAACAACTGGTTCTTCACATGGGCTCTCTATCCAGCTCCAGCGATCATGTGCACACGTAGGAATGCCAGAGCACACCCTCTGCGCAGCCTCTGCACTCACCAATTAGGTGCGGAACGGAAAGCTTGTATCAACTCAAGTAATTGGAACTGATCTTAACATTTCTTAATGTGTTCTTGCAGTGAAATATTGTAACATCTCTGTATACATTTGGAGATGTCGCTAACCAGCCAATGAACACGGTTTACAAGGGGGAAAAAACATCCAGAACGCTGCAATTTTACAGTCAACAAACAAGGAATTTTTTAGCGTGATAGTACACTAAGAGTGCAACAGATATTACAGAAATAAAATTCTTTGAAGCTGATTGTGAAACCTCTATTGTAATTGCCACATTTGAAATAAGCAAAGCAGCAGCATGTATCAATTACTAGACCTCTCATGTTGTGTTTATTTAGTGAATGTAATTATTTAAGATTCCAACTTGCCCACATGCATTCTCCTTACAGTTCATTAAATAAAGGACAAAAAGGCAGGCATTGTGCATAATTCTGTACAAACACAGGAAGACATGTTTCCTGCCACAATGAGTTTACAGCAATTTAAAGCACAATGCAATAAGAGTGCAATAGAACATAGGAGGCAAACGAGGGAAGAACTGACAACAATTGAAAGCAACTACAAAAAACTCTCAGCACTCTCATGTTAAAATTTGAGTTTGCTGCTGGTGGACTGTCTGGGTATGAGTGTGCCTTGCTTTCCCACTTGTTCTACCCCTGAAATAATTAAAGAACTTTGCTCAGATCAGTTTGGCTATTGAACTGAACTATCTCCATACTGAAATACCACCTTATAGTGCAAGCAAAAGCAGAATTTATTTTGCTTCCAGAATTATTTCAATTGCTTTCAAGCCCAGACAGATAAAACTCACTATTTGAGTGGACTGCTTATTTTCTGAGAAGAATACATCATTAAGATAATTATTCTGAAACAAGTATCTTACAGGATTCACATAAGCCAAACTGTGATCACATTCTGCTACTGAAAGGTTCCTTCCTTCTAAATCCATCCTTGGACTGCACCTAGCAATTATCAAATCTGCAGGAGCTTACTGTTTCATCTGAAAACCAATTTTGGGAAGAAAACCCCAAACCCAAAACACGCAGCAACATAAGGGAAAAAACCACCTCAAAAACCCACATACCCCAGCTTGGTTCATGGATCCAGCTGGCAACCACCTCACCCATTCTGCAACCACAGGCTAGAACCATACAACCAGGAGCTGGGGGGAAATTTATTTGAGGCATGACCTTAATTCAGCCAAAATCAATGATAATATCAGAGGATATTCTGTGCCTAACAGCAGATCCAATTCTCATTCCCAAACTGCTCCTGCCATGGCAATATAAATGAATTTTAAAGTGGATGCAAATGGACCAGGTATGTTTAAAATGTACTCTTGGCATAGATCCTCACCTGGAGTAAAGTGCCACTGACTTCAAAGGAATGATGCATCTACCCTTTGGGTGTATTTTTTGAGACTATTACTTTAGGCAATGAAAAAAAGAAAGACTCCTAAGCAGTTTAAAACATAGAGGGATTAATTTCTTTCCTTCCCAACATCATAGACTATGTGTGGGATGCTGAAATGAATTCGGCACTTGCATATACTCAAAGGATTTACTGAGAGTGACTGAAATAAAAACAGAAGATATAAAGAGAAAAGTGAACATAAAATAAAAAAATGGGGGTGGAACTCTTGTTTTTCAGAATAACCTTGTTTATATTTATTATTTCTCTCCATTTATGGGACAAATTCTTCAATGTCCTTCAAGTGAAACTAATTTCAAATATTTTTTTGCTGGGAAAAAAATGAATATGCTAATTTCTCTGTTCTTGTACACAACTAGAAAACATATTGTTGTACTGCTCTTTCACACAAATCTGAGCAAGGAGAACATGGACTAGCTGGTGTGAAAGCTTGCAATCTCAGCTCATACATCACTAGCACTTAGCACTTACGTGGTTTTGTACCTCGGCTCTTGCACTTCAGCACTCCCAAGATCAGCTCTGAGTTTGCTTTACAATCTCTTGTTTTTCTACTGAGTCACCTGTGCTTGTTCCACCACTGGCTTCACCTTAAGAGGAAGTTTTCCCCTTTTTCTTTCCCACATACAGGTTTCTCTCAAAAAGTAATGTATCACAAGAGGAAAGAGCAGGATTGACACAGAGGGTCACTTAACCCTCAGGCAACCCCCAGGCAAGTGGGACAGGGAATCCCAAAACACCTTGCACTGCAGTTTTCCTCTGAAGGCAAATCCTTCCATGGACAGGCCAGACTTTGGCAGAAGCAGGTCAACTGAAAAACTGGAGAAGGAAAGAAAAACTCCCAGTACAGCTCTCAACTCCTAAATCTTTCATCCATGGACTACCAAAGGGTACTTTGTGCCATCATAACATCTTCTAGTTGCAGGTACATTCAAGAATCATATATTATGTTATCACTAACACCCACATGCGCAAAGAACTGGCATTTGATTATTTACCAAGTCACTTTAAAAGAGGATAAGGAATCCTGATGGCTTCCCTTCTTATCACAAAGAAATGTTGCAGTTGCTCCAGAGACATTACAAGTCTTTAATGAAAAGAGATAGGCTTCTATTAAATTGGTTTTTTATTAAAAGCTGTGAACATCCTCTTAGAGACAAAATTTAAACTTTTGAGGCAGGGGGGAAGCTGGGGTTTCACATGACCTGAAAAATGGAATTAGTAAACTGCTACAAACAGATGTTATCCTCATGCAAATTGAATTAGAAGATTCACACCTCTAATGAAATAAGCCAAGAGTAAGACTGAGTGAGCAGGTAAATAGTCTAGAAACAGAAAACAATAGCACTTTATTTTTTATTGTATAGGAGAAGAAAATAACAAGAAGAGATTCATTTTATCTGAGTTCTTTGCTCTCTAACAACATAGATCAAATTTACTTTCAATATATCAAATCAGATTTAAATGGTAGACATGAACCTCACTGTTCAAGGTGTGCTGATTCTGCACACCCACAAATGTAAAACACAAATAATATTCACATCCAGAAGTATTAGAGTACCTACAATGAGAGGGAAATTATGGGTACAAAACTGGTTTATGTGCTCAGGTAAGGTTTGATGTTATTCATTGGGAATTTCTGGATTCCCATTAGGTACCTGTCATACTCTTTAACCAGAAGTGGACAGGTACAGATCTTTTATTGTTTCTATATTTACAAAATGAAAATTACATATCTAGGGTTAAAAGACTTTGTAAGATGCATTCAATGGTACAACCTTTTACTACTCTCATCTTCATCAGAAAAGAGTCTCAAGTTGGACTGACCCATGCCTCACTGATTTCTTTTGACATGCACCACAAATAAAGAATAAAACAGTAATTTACATGTTATTTTATTTGCTTGTACAACTGATTTGTTATCCATGTGAACACCTTCTCTCACCTACACTGAGGAGAAGGATTACTGACATGGCTAAAGCCTATACATGAAAATAAGTGAAGCTGCTGTTGTACATTAGCTTTGGATTTTACTTTCCTCCACAAGAAATAATTCTGCACTTTTCCATGCTATCCCACCTCTCCATACACTATAGAGTATGATAATAGAAATGTGGAGGGTTAAAAGACTTTGTAAGATGCATTGAATGGTACAACCTTTTACTACTCTCATCTTCATCAGAAAAGAGTCTCAAGTTGGACTGACCCATGCCTCACTGATTTCTTTTGACATGCACCACAAATAAAGAATAAAACAGTAATTTACATGTTATTTTATTTGCTTGTACAACTGATTTGTTATCCATGTGAGACCTTCTCTCACCTACACTGAGGAGAAGGATTACTGACATGGCTAAAGCCTATACATGAAAATAAGTGAAGCTGCTGTTGTACATTAGCTTTGGATTTTACTTTCCTCCACAAGAAATAATTCTGCACTTTTCCATGCTATCCCACCTCTCCATACACTATAGAGTGTGATAATAGAAAGAAAGTAATTTGAAAGTCTGCTCTTCTGTCCCAGTTGTGAGGCCCTTTTAGCAAAGAATGTATTAAAACATCTATCTCACACACTACCTTCACAAATCCCATTGCCTTGCAGTCTATCAGGCACACAAAAACAGAGCTGGGACAGGGATTTTATGGAATGGTCTTGACAGATGGAGCAAACCAGACATTCCCAGACCAGCCAGAGCATGCAACAGATAGAAAACACTTTCATTTCAAGGAGGCTTTTGAAAAATGTGACATAAAAAGTACCCCATGCACAGAGACTGAGACCTAAAAAGGTGAAAGACCTTTTACCAATTGATCAATGGAGTTCTAGAGTTTCAAAGCCAGAATTCACATTTTTTTTGTGCATGCTTACACAACAGAGCCCAGGCCAATTGAAGGTACAAAGAGAGTAACAGATTATTACCATTATTTTTAAAGTTTCACGTCAGGTAGAACTGATCTTCACATCAGCTGCTCTCAGACTTTCATTTAGTTCATTAAAATATCTTGTTTGGTCAGTTCTACCACTATAATTTCTTTTAAACATAGTGAAACCTTAACTAAAGAGGCAGCCTGACATTAAGCATCCACTTAAAAGGCTCTGCAGATTACCACTCCGCTCTTTGTGGTGAGGGTTTGGGCACAGCAAAGTTCTGAGCCAGATTCCACTCTCCCTTCATTTCTCAGATCACTTCAATGCAAATTCCAAATCCAGGCAGCACCACCACAGACATGTTACCGTCAGTGAAACCAGCCAAAACATGTCCTCTAGTTTGAGGTGGTCTCTTCAGCTAAGGCTGGAAAATGGCCCAAAATTGTGATCACTGTTCTGCTTTTTAAACCCCACTTCAAAGTCAAAAAGCTGATTTTCCTCTCTTGCTGCTTAAGGCAAATTTAACTGGATACACATATGGCGTAAGTGCCAAACCCATTTAGAGTTGGAGGAACTTGCAAAACATACAGAGGCAGATTCTGCTGCTCTTACTCACTTTAAACAGCTCCAGCTTAACTAATGGGACTCCTCAGCACAATTAAGACAAGCAGGATCCAGTCCAAAAAGAATATGCACATTTCAAAGTTGAAAAATATACTCTGCACTAAGTACACTGGTAATCCAGGGAGATATTCAAGTGGCCATTTAATGGACAGTTACATACACGAAAAAGCAGTAGGACAATCTTAGCCTAGGATGTTTTTTTAAACAGCAACCACGTGCTATACTAAAACTAATTAACTACCCAAAACGTTTGTTAGCTGGGGGCAGGAATCTTCAGCTCAAGGTGTTCTGGGGAGTCAAACCGAAGGTGTTAATCTGATGGGAAACAGCACACTTTTGTATTAGGATAATCCAAAATATTCGACTGCAAAGTACAGGTCACATTCTACAGCTACGTCTTTCACAGGCAGGAATTTCAGCAAGATGGAGTGCAAGATTTTTCCAGAGAAGATTTATGTCACTTTATCGTTTCTATCCATAAGCATTTATATTTATAAACAAACTGAGAACTTACAGATTAACGACCTTTTTAAAACATCCGGTAAAAACACTATTAGAGTCAAGGGGGAAGGAGGAAGGGGTGTTTTTTTCAGAAGCAAAGCCACAAGCCGGTAACTCCAAACAGATCCCGCGGGAGGAGCAGGGCAGGTGCCTCAGGGCACTGCCCGGGACTCTCTGCCCGCCCCGGGAGGGCTCCCGCCGCCACCTCGAGGGGTCCCCGCCCCGCCCAGACCCCCTGCCCGGCAGCCTCTCCTCCCTCCCAGCCTCTTCTCCTCCATCACTTCCTCTCCCCCTCCTCGCGGGCCCCTTTACCCCTCACCTCAGACCCTTTTCCTCCCCCAACATACGTCCTCAGCCCGCCCCGCCTCGAACTCCCGCTTCTCCTCCTTCGCCTCGCCCCGCGGCTCTCACCCTCCCGGGCTTTCAGCAGCACCGTGTTGGCCACGATGTTCTCGATTTCCATGGTCGGGGGCTCCTTCCCCTCAGGGCAGCCGGAGCGGGGGCCGCCCCTAGAGCCTCCTTCGCCCCCTCCTCCAGCCCCGCCACCGCCGCGGCGCCAAGCCTCGGCTCATCCGGCCCCAGAGGACCTCAGCACTGCGCTCGCCTCTTCCCCATCACCCGCTGCTCGCCCCGGCACCGCGCTCCCCCTCCCCGAGGGCGGAGACGGAGAGCAGGCAGCGCCCTCCCGCCCCGGCCATGGCTCCTCCGCCCGCCTCAGGCAGCACCGCCCCTGCGCTGCCACCCCCTCACAGCTACCGGGACTGCAAGTCCCAGCAGGCAGAGCGCGCTGTGCGCTGGGGACACGCGCGCGCGATGTCTTGTGGGGCTGCTGGGATATGTAGTGCGTCAAACCTTCCCCGGCCTCGTCCCCAAGCGGGCGGGGAGCAGAGCGGCAAATATCGCGGTACTGGGGGAGGGCTCTCGCGAGAGGTGGTGAGCTGCCGGTGCGCATGTGGTAGCGCTGGGTACGGCGGGGTGAGGGGCGCGCCGGGGCCGCGCTGCTCTGTCTTCTCCCTTCTCCCTCCTCTCCTGTGCTCCCTCCTCCGCTCCCCGCCCCTCCGGCTCTCACGGAGCTGTGGCGGAGAGCAGGGGTCAGGCCAAGGGGGAATTCAGGGGGTTTTGCGCCCCCTCGGCGCCATTTTGCGCGCCCCGTTGGCACCCCGGTCTTGGCCCCGCGCTCTGAGGGCCGAGCCGCTGCCTCCCCCCCGCGGCCCCACGGGCAGCCGGAGCAGAGATGGGGAAGGCGGCGAAGCGGAAGAAAAAGGTGTCAGGGCCCTCCACAGCGAAGGGCCCCGTGAAGTCGGCGATGGCCGTGGTCAAGAGCAACCCCTTTGAGGTGAAAGTCAACAGGCAGAAGTTTGACATTCTGGGGAGGAAGACCAAAAACGATGTGGGGCTGCCGGGAGTCTCACGGTCCAAGGCCATCAAGAAGGTAAGAGGACATCCAGAGCAGGGAGGAAGCATGGTGTGTGTTGATGGCCTGGAGCGCTCTCAGGTGGAATGGGCGCCCACCTGGGTGGAACACAGGAGGAGTGGCCGGTGCCCTCAGCGTGCTCGGGGTGATGCAGAGCTCGGGAGTGGCTCCGGCCACTGCAGCCCCCAGCGTTCACTAGTGCAGCTCTTCTTGTCTTGGGAATGAGTTACCCAGGTCCACAGTGCGATGGCACGTGGTGTCCGCGGGTAAGTGCTGCATCAGAGCCAGTGTTCATTACTTTGGTCGGTTCTGGTCATCACAGGATGTTCAGCTTTTTAATAATATTGTAACGGTGATATAATAATGAAAGATTGAAAGAGCACTAAGGTCGGGATACAGTGAGAATGCGTAGCTACAAAGAAACTACTGTTGATCTGGGAAACAAATGCGGGTGATTTTTTGTGCACAGACTGAATCTTGTAGAAGTGTGTTGGGATGTAATGATCTGTTCCCCGCTGTCATATGGATCACCATACAACTTAAGAGTAAATTTTTTATCTTCGACCCTTGTATCATTTTCAAAATGTCTCTTATTCTTTCTCTCTTGCCATCAGTAGCTACCTGACCAAAATCTGTGATGCACAAGGGAGAGTGTGTCATACTATGCATCTGGGATTCCAGCAGCCTACCTTATCCCTGGGTGAAAAACAGGACTTCTTAGTTGTCTGTCACTTCACACAACCAGCAAAGTTCAAACCTATGTAGGTTAAAAAAAGCTGAAAAAGGCAATTTGGAAGTATGTCCCAGATGTTCTCTGACATGTTACATACATGCTGTAAACAGAATTTAAAGGACTTACTGGACAGGCAAATGAATGAAAGCAAAGAGATATTTTATCATGTTACATGTATTGTGAAAAGTGATGCATTAGGTATTTTCTTTTTTATCAATAGGAGAAGTAATCAAATTATTGAATACAGAAAAACCCCACAAAAATGCTTTTTGATACCAAATGTATTAGGAGGTGTTAATGTTCATATACAGTGTCTCAGCCATACAGACAGTGTATATGAACATTATACACTCATGTATAATAGTCATATGCATAAATGTAAATAATATGTACATAGAAATATGTACATATTATGCATTATACATATGTATAGTGGTCACTGTAAGAAGTACAGAGAAGGTAGAACTGGCACAATATTAGATGAAACCTGAGTTTCAGTGTCATTTACAGCAGCGTATGAAAATTGTGAATGCTCAGTGAGGCTGCAGAGGTCTAGAGTAGGAAACCCAGCCTTTACCTTGAGTGCAGCACTTTGTGAGGTTCTGGTAATATGAATGGCACAGTGTCTTTCTGTAAGAGTCTGTTCATGTGCTTTAAATAAAAATGGGTATTTCTTTAACCTATACATTTTTTCTTCAGCCAACATTTTTTTTCTTTAGAAACTATATAATATCTTCAGCATGAAATTATAAATTAGCTTTCAGATTTTGTTACTATTAGTCAAGATTTTAGAAAACTTCATGAATGTTGTACATCACATTTTGGGATTTGGGGTTTTATTTTATAATACAATAAATCAGATATTTGTCATGAATTAGGTCACTGGCACTGGAAAGTAAACTTATTTCCTTACCTGTCCCAAAAGTAGAGTACATGATAAGTACCTTGTGTAGGTGTGTGATAAACTTCTTTTTATTGACTTGATACTTGACTCTCCCACACTAAGCACTGACACAGGTCTAGATGTGTGGATCCACTCAAGGCTTTTCTGTCTTAGATTAAATGCCCCAAAAAAAGGTTCAGCTAACTTTTGCTGGCTTTTTTTGCTTTCTTTAATGTGTTATTCTTAGTTTACTAAGCTTTCAAGACATATCAGAATTTTTCAGTGTAAATGCACAGGTTTTGTATGTGATAAAATAAAGGTGAGATATGGTGTAACACTTTATCTTCACTTGGGTGCTTATAAGAAAACTTAATCATATTATTTTTTCCTTCTCTTTCATTGCATTCTGATAAATTATTATTTATGATATGATGGCAATATAAAGATTATGTTGATAGGATACAATGGAGTCTTTCACGTTGGCTTTGGCAGCAGTTACTCTCTGTTCTTTTAATTTTATCCCCTTTTGTCTTTTTCCTTCCAGCGCAATCAAACATTACTGAAAGAATATAAAGAAAGAGAAAAGACAAATGTGTTTAAAGATAAACGTTTTGGTGAATACAACACCAAAATCACTCCCGAGGAAAAGATGATCAGACGATTCGCTCTGGAAAGACAGGTAAACAATAAAAAAAAATAAAAAGAAAGCCAAACACAAAACCACAAGGCACACATGAATTTTTAGGTTGGGAGCGCCCCCTTAATAGAAGGTTTTGCAGGGTAATGCTTTATTTTTTGTTTTATAGGTTTGGAACTTAGAAAAAAGGAATTTTTTGTGGAAATAGAATTTTTTTCATTAAATCTTTTTGGTTTTGCAAGACAACTGTTTGAAGCAGATGGTTTTTTGAGTACCAACGTGCAAGAAAGCTAGTTATAAGCAGATTCATTGATTAATTGGTTTTTTTGACTGCTTTGTTTTAGGAGTTAAATTAGGAAAAGGAGGTCACCATCAAGTATATTCAGTAGCTGAGTGGAACTCTGTAACTTGCTGTCATTCTGTACTGTGAATTGAATGTGCAGTACTGTCCTTTCTGCCTCATCACACTCAGTATCCAGAATTAAACAGTGTAATTTTTATAGGTTGAAATCTGTTTCATTAGGCCTGAAATTCAGTAGTTAAAAATTGATGTTACTGACACATAGCTAAAACTTCAGCTTCCCTAGGTTTCCTGGGTTAGTCCATTTGTCCTTCAGTGTAAGAGAGACATGACACTCTCTCACTTAAAATGTATTTGAATTAAAATATTGGTCTGACAGTGCTCTTATTCCAGAGTTAAGTTCCAGCAAAACACTGGAATAAAAATCTCCTCAACTAGCACTGAAACTAAAGGCTGTGTTATTTTGTTGTCTGGGTGCTAAAGATCTTTTGAGATTTCATTAGTTTGTTTTACTGTTCTTAGCAAAATTATGGAAAGAAGAATATCTATAATCTTAATGAAGATGAGGAATTGACTCACTATGGCCAATCTTTGGCAGAAATTGAAAAACTAAATGATATTGTTGATAGTGACAGTGACACAGAAGAAACAGGAGCACTGTCAGGTAAGAAGTGCCAGCTGGGTTTCACTGGTAATTTTGTTACTGGTAAATGTGTATATCATTTGTTCAGTACTGTCTCTCAGTGAGTCAGTATTCATGATATTCTCTCAGTGAGAGAATATCATGTTCTTGGTTGGAATGTTTAAACCAGATTTGATTACTTCTTGGTCACACACAAACCAGCTGTCTGGACTTTGGCAGGGATTAAGTGGGACATACTACTGGCAAGCTTCTTTACTCTGTAGCTTTTCAACATAAACAGGTACCTGGATTTTGAGCCCTTTGGCCAGAATCTAAAGTGTGAGTTTTCTGGTTGCTTTCTTGCATCTTTGGACCTACCTGTTGGATAAATACAGGGAAAAAGTATAATCCTACCTCATCCCAAGTATTTGTCAGTGTAAATTATGTGTCTGACATAATCTCTTTTGGTATGGCCATTCTCATAGGGATGGGATTAATGCATGACTGCTTCAATAGTTAAAATTGCTCCCATTCTCAAAGAATTGGGAGATACTGTCCTAGCAGCAGCACTCTTGCAGTCATGTGTGGATTTGAAAGATTTACATCCTCCTTTTCTTCCCTAGCTGAATTAACTGCAGCTCACTTCGGAGGGGGTGGAGGCCTCCTTCGTAAAAAAGTATCAAGTGAGCAGCAGGATGAAGAAGAGGAAAAACCTAAGTCTAGGAAAGAACTGCTTGAAGAGATGATAGCCAAATCTAAACAAGAAAAGGTGAGTTTTTAGCCCTGAAATATAAATGAGCATGATTAAGAAGCTGTCACCATCCCTGTATTTGTAGAATAGAATAATAGTGGCATAGCAAACAAAGGAGGAAGCTGAGAGGAGTCCAAGCTCCTTGAATAAAGTCTGACTTTGTAGACATTTTAGATATAACTTGTGTATCTGCCATTGTTTTGTATCCCCAAATCTCTCCTTGTGTTCACACCTGCTTTCTGAATGCAACCCTTGTACCATTCACCATAGCTCTATACTTCTTCACAAAGAATGTTTGCAGCTTCAAAATGGTAAATATTTGAAATAATTCATTTGTTCAAGACAGCATTTTGGTTTTTAAGTTATGAATGCTATGTCATGTATATCTGTACATAACTGCTGCATTTGGTTTTGTTTTATTTTTCTAGCAAGAGAGGCAGACTCGGAGAGAAAGTGCCCTAGAACTGACAGAAAAACTTGACAAAGACTGGAAGGAAATCCAAACCCTTATGGCCCACAAAACCCCGAAGTCAGAGAGGAAGGACAAAGAAGTAGAAAAACCCAAGGTGAGGTTTTGACTAGACTGATTTCCTTGGTTCTAGTAACTTGTTTTGACTTGCAGTGGCTGAACTATAAGGCAAATTATCACTTAATAAAACAAAATGTTTGCTGCTATTGACATTGAAGGAGTGCTGCAGTTTTACAACAATCTGATTAGTTGGAGGAATATAGGGATTTGTATGGTTTCTCTGATTTTAATTAGTTTGCTTTTCTTTAATTGTCAAGTGAGAGGCAGATTGCAGACTGAGCAATACTCCTGACTACAGAGTAAATTTTCTTGAAGAATTAAAATTGTTGGGAACACTGACTTATTTTGAGTGCCTTTGGAGTGTTCTTTTGATGAAACAGCTACGACTTGACAATAGACATTTCCTTGTTGAAACTGGGCTCTGTCAGTTTCAAAAAAGGAATGAAAAAAATTTACTTTTGAGTAGATATCATATGGTCTCATGCTTTTTCTGTCATTTGTGTTCTGTACTAAGGGAAATGAACTTTTAAATGTAAGAATAGTCATTCTGTTGAGCTTTTTTATTTTTCTTCTGTAAATATGTATTTTCTTGCAGAACATCATGAATTTCCATTTATTGTTTTGCAGTAGAATCCAGATTTTATAACTTCAGTTAAGTAGTTCAGTCTTGCATTAAAACTGATCTCAAAGTACAACAGAAGATACTGGACCAAAAGTTCATATTTTGGTGTATTGATTTTTGGGTTTAAGTTGCTCCATGGCATGTTGAAGATCATTGAATAGCAGCATCCATTTTTATTTTCTTTAAGCTAGACTTCCATGTAGTGGAGCTAGCTAAGGCTTATCTCATGTGAAATGTAAAGTGTAATATAAATTATAAATTTATTAATTGATTACTTCTGACTGTGTTTTCTCAATAAACAATATTTTTAAGGTTTTTTTAAGTGATAAGTAATCCAGTTATTATTTAAGATACTCTTTTTAAGCTTTTCATTTCAGAGTAATTTAAGTAAGGAAGAGGGAAATTCCAGGAGAATTTCTGTTCAACTATTCTTAACATTCCTTGTCTTAATTCTGAGTTGAGTGTTTTTGCAGCTTGCTTTGGAAGCAGCCTGGTGGAGGGATGGCTGCAAAGCAGAATAATGAAACTTAAGATAATAAACAATTGCATAAATATTTCTTTAGCCCGATGAATATGATATGATTGTTCGAGAACTTGGATTTGAGATGAAAGCAAAACCTTCAGAAAGGCTGAAGACAGAAGAAGAATTGGCCAAAGAGGAGCAGGCCCGACTCCAGAAGCTCGAGGTATACCATTTATGGCTGAGATTGTTTGGGGCCTGTCTTTTGGGAGTGACTGCTTAAATTCATTCCTTGACCTTAGATTATAAGTGGCTGTACTAAACTGCAATTCATCAGAGAGTGAATTCAGGAGCTCTTCTGTTTGTGTTTGTAATCTGATATTAAAACAACCAAAAAAACCACCATAGGCCTAGTATGTGACTGTGGAAGTTTATGAAATGAGTCAATCTTCCTCCAATAAAAATGTAATGTTACTTTGATTTGCCTTTAAATGTTTTAAATTATTCAGAGTTGAGAGGTGCTCCTAAGTTAGTGGAGTCTCATGTTGCACAGCAGTTGAATTAATACACTGGGCAAGTCATTTATTGCTTTCTTCTGTTGTTGCAAGAGCTTTTCAGTGGTAGCATGTGCATAGCTTTGCTTTGCAGAGGGATATGAATGTCTTGGAAATGTTGCATGCTATTTCTGTTACGTGGAGCTCTGAGTCTTATGGGAAGATGGAATAATTTGGTAAATGTTTCACTTTTTTTCTTTTGTTTTGGTATACTAAGAACACTTTTAAGACTGTAGGAAATTCAGTACCTTCAGATTGCATCAGAGCAGCTCAGTATATAATAGCAGAACAGAGAGATACTTTTTTCTTTTCTACTCTTGCCATCTTAGAGTTTGATGCTCAGCCTGTATCCCAAAAATCTTAGGATATGGTTGTGTTCACTACAAGCTTGATACACACACGTGAAACATAAACACTGCAAAATCCTGAAGCACAGTAGAAGCTTTTATTTTCTAGTAATGATGTCCCATAAAGCAAAAGAGATAAATTTTAAAATAAGAGAACACAATGCTTCTGGTTAACTCAGTTTTAAAGCCTTTTAAATAAGCTAATCCAATTGACTGTGTGCTCTTATCAGACTAAACTCCCTACAAAAAAAAAGATATTGTCAGCTTTTGCCTATAATTTCTCAAGTTGTTGGGGTTTTATTTTACACCAACTTTTTGAGTAATCCAAATTAACTTTTTTTCCTTGTGTTTTCCTAGCTTTAGTATTTGAGAGCTCTTCTGTTTTGGTGTGGTTACATGATTGATCTAGATGTCTCACATCTGTGTGTGGTATTTCTTGTGAAACACAGGCAGATCGATTACGTCGCATGCGTGGAATAGATGAAGAGGCAAATAAAAAGAGACCCAGCCACATGTCAGCTGATGATCTGGCTGATGGCTTTATCCTGGATAAAGATGACAGACGTCTATTGTCTTACAAGGTAAGGTTTCAAATTTATGAATTTTCAGAGGTCTGTGAAAAAGATTAGGAAAAACAGTTGGCAAGTGAGCTCTGTGGAGACATTTAGTTCAACCTCCTGCTCAGAGCAGGGTCAACTATGAAATCACCAGTTTACTCAGATCCAGTCTGTTCTTGGAAAATCTCCAAGAATGGAGGCTGCTCAGAGATGTGCACTGACTGCTCTTACTGTGAAGAGGTTTTCTTAATAGCCAGGCTAAGTAAGCCCAGGCCTGCCTCTCCTCACAGAGCAGATACCCCAGCCCCCAGTAGTCTTGGTGGCTTTCTACTGAACTTGCTGCGGTTTATCAATACCTTTATTTGAAGGCCCAAAACTGCATGCTGTGTTCTGTGTGGCCTTACAAGTGTCAAGTATCCTGACTGTATTCTTGCTATTAGAGTAGCCTCCTCTGCCACGGGCTGCTGGGTTGAACAGGAGGCTCTTTGGCATTTCTGGTATTTTTTTTTTTTTAATTTTCACTGCATTGATACAGTGTCCACTGAATTTCAGTCTGAACATGAGTAGATTTCTGACATGTGTTTGATTAAGGTGGCAGAGCAGCATAGCCTTAAAGCTGATATTACCAGTCACCAAGGCTGTGGTGCACGTGTGTGCTGATTCTGTCTTCTCACACACAAATAACAAGGGAACTGCTGTTCTCCCTGAAGGGGAGAATACCAGTTGTGAATGTGAATTTAAACTGATGATTAATAAAATCAGGATGGGACCAAATGTGTATCTGATAAGCTATTTTAACACAGAGAAGGAACATATTTTTATACAAAGAATGTTCCTGTAAGTGATGTTAAAGTCCTTTTTGTATCATCTGATGGTTTTCCTTCTGTGTGGTTTCTTTTATTCCTCGTATACTATCTCTTCTTCCAATTTCTTTCAGCCCCTTGAAAATACCCTACCTTTTTTATATCTGTATGTATGTTCTCTCTCTAATATCCTTTATTGTCTGGCACTGCTGGCATTCACTGTCTGGTCAGGGTAGCAAGGCTCAAATTTTCTTGGTGCATATTTAAGATGGTTTTGCATGGTGGCTGTGTTGAAGTGCTGCCACTTTATCAGTGTTTTAACTGGCTTGTTTTCTCTATGGACAGGATGGGAAAATTAATATTGAAAATGAGGAGGAAGGAGAGGAGGAAGAAGAGGAGGAAGGAGAGGAAGAAGAGGAGGAAGGAGAGGAAGAAGATAATGAGAATGAAGAAGAAAGTCAGGAAGAATCTGCGAGTGAAGATGAGGAGGATGATGATGCTGCAGATGGCCACTCTGATATTGAATCTGATCTGGAGAGTGAAGGAGAAGCTGCAGAGACTAACGAAGAGACGAAACACAAGGCAAATGAAAATGAATCACAGAATGTGGAGAAATTAGATCCAGAGAGAGAAGCTGCCAAATCAGAGCTTCCCTACACATTTGCTGGTAAGTAAAGGACTGATGCAGAGATCCTTTGTTGTCAGGGGGTTTGTAACAACCAGTCAGTTTCTCTGCCCTGTAGGTCTTTGATTCATTCAGGAAGTTTTGCTCCTTCGTTGTCTTCTACTATTCAAAGAGCAGCCAGTAACTGCTGTTCTTAGTGAGCAAACCTATTCATGCTTAGAGAAGTAGGAACCAGATCTGTTTCATCCCAGAGCAGTTTCTATGCCTCTGAGCAGCATCAGAATTAGAAGATAAAAACAGGGGAGTAAAATAAAAATACCTGTGTTTCTTTCTTAAGGCAGCCAGCTTATCCAATCCAAAGTGCTACTGTTTTACCTAAGAGAAGCCAGAACCGTTTTCTGTGATAATTTCTCTGGTGTTTGGACTGATATTTTTGTCAGAAGATGCTGGAGAGACAGGATTCTGAAGTTTAATCCCTGTGATGTAACATTGAGTTATTGTAGAGACACTCAGAGTTTGACTGGTCTTGGGTCCATGCCTAGCAGGAAGGAGGAGACATGTTTCAAGTAGTACACAAAACATTTATTCATATTAAGTACATAATTCATCTAACTATTGTCCTAGTGTAGATTTCTCGAACAAAAGTATCTGTTGCAAGATTAAACAACCTTTCAAACAACTTCCTTAAGTGCTTGTGTTTTTCCATCCAAAGAAGATGACTTACTACACAAAGCCTTTTGAATTGCATTCAGGATTTGCTTTAACAGAAAGCAGTCATATTAAAATAACTCAAAAAACCACAACTAGTTAGGATGTCTTCTAGCATGTTGACTTCTATAAAAAACAAAATACATGCCAGGGTTGTTGGTTTTTTGAAGTTTTTTAAAAATAATTTTATATTTGTGGTGATATTGTTACTTTTCTTAATGTTCTTCACACAAAAGCTAATTAGGTGTGAATTAAACATAAAGGTAGCTGCATTATGGTAAATTTTTGATTGAATGTGTGTTGAGGATTAATTCTGCTTTGTGTCAGCATAGTTGTGCTGCTCAGTATACATGGTAAATAGAGGATGACTTGAGTTTTAAGCATTGAAAAACATGTTATTTTCTGACTTGTGTTCATAGGAGTAATGCTACACATATGCTAATAGATTATTAGTCTTTAAAAGGTAATTATTTAAAACATTTCTGGTGTCTTTTTTTCTGAACAATATAATTTTCAGATTGGAAGTTTTTTGCACATTCATTTGAATTAAAGCTGTAAAGTTTGAGTTTTTTGTGTGGTCAATTTTTGTTTTTATTTTCTAGTTCCTGAGTCTTATGAGACATTTAAGTCTTTATTGGCTGGAAGAACAATAGAACAGCAGCTTATTATACTGGAGAGAATTCAGAAATGCAATCATCCAAGCCTTGCCGTGGGAAACAAAGCAAAGTTGGAAGTATGTTTTGTTTTATGTTTAAAATAACTTTTAATTCCAGAGTAAGTTTTAGTAAGTATTTAGGGAGCATGCTTCTATGTTGTGAGTAACAGTAGAATTAACATGATAATCTTCATTTTCTAAGTCTGTATCACTGTTCAAAAATATGTACAATGAAGAAAAACTTAATAATTTTAACATATTTCTTGCAGAAATTATTTGGCTTCCTTTTGGAATATATTGGAGAGTTAGCAACTCTGGATTCACCAGAGCTCAGAACAATTGACAAACTAGTCCTGTAAGTATTAAATCCTTTTGCTCCTTCAGGGTTTAAAGAGAAAAGCTACCTAGAGTAAAGTATTTATCTTGTTGCTTGTTTCAAATATCCTGTAGAACTTGTCAGCTGGTAACTCTTAGCCTTTATGTTTTAACTTTGTTTCACATGTTACTTGATCTATTAATTATACCAAGAGATTTTCAAAACCTCAGAATGTATTTTTTGATTTGCAAGATGCTTTTTGTGGGTAGTGGATAAGTAATACCATATATGCATGAAACTCCTTTCTAGGAGGTTATTTAGACAGCTGCTAAAGGATTTTGAGCTTTGCACTGACACTGTGCAGTTTCTGTTACAATCTCTGGTTTTTTCCATGGGCTTTAGTTCTGTGAATTCACTCAGAGAGCTAAATGAAAATGGAATTAAAGTGTTACAGTAAGCTCATATGGAAGTTCCAGCTAAACACTTTGCAGGAAGTTGTCAGTTTGGCGTTGTGAGGAGAGAGCCAAGTTTGTCTCAGAGGTATACAGCAAAGGACAAGAGTTAATGGGCAAGGGCTGCAACAAGGGAAATTGCAATTAGATTTAAAGAAAAAAATCTTCTCAGAAAAGGTACTGAACATTAAAATTAGTTTCCCAGAGAAGCTGTGAAGATGGAGAAAATGTAACAAAGCTATGAGCAACCTGATCCAGCTTTGAAGTTAGCCATGCTTTGACCAGGGGGCTGCATCAGATGATCTCCAAAGGTCCCTTCCAAACAAAATTGGTCAGTGGTTCCTAATCTTGACTTTCCAGGATAGGCAGGTTTCTTTCAAGTTATTTTTATGTAGTTTTCAGCATATTTTTTTTTAAATTTCCTGCTAAATTCAGTAAGATTTTAAAAATCTGTTCCGTGCAGTATTAGCATTCATTGCTCTGTTGCATTCATCAGGAAGGGCTCTGACCCATTGATACTGTCACACATGGTTTGTACCAAAGGGTAAATATGTTTTGATTGTCTTTTAGAACTGGGATATATTAATATCTCTGCAGACAAATTTCACTGAAACTGCTGGAAGACCAAACAGATTCAGGTTCCAGACTGCATATGCCTGTAGGCAGTAGGCATAGGGCAGGAGCTGATCTGACTTCATGTTTGGGGTTTTTTTTCTTGTTTGCACTAATAATTTTGCTAACCACATTGCTGTCTTACATGTTGTTTAATATTGCCTAAGAGTGTTTAGAATAGTGGGCTGTCTAGTGTAAGCCAGCATACTTCACTGCAGTAATATCTACAGTTAGATTCAGAAGGACGATATGTCATAACCATGGCAAATGATTTAGGAGTGTATTTTAAAGTTCAAAATCATTTTTCATCTAAGATTTAGAAACTTAAAATCAGGGATTCTGAGAAGGTCAAATGAAAAGTACATGTCTCTGTAAACTAAAGTATTACAGTAATAATTTATATTCTAAAAAGGAACATTTGTTGCAGGCAATTTGTTATTGTTACAATATAGATGGAACACGAGAAACCTTCCTATGGGTGCTTAAAAATCAATTTTTTATTAACATCAGTTACTTGATTATGACTTAAATTTCTTGTTAATAGGCCATTGTACAATCTTTGCCAGATGTTTCCTGAGGCAGCCAGTGACAGTGTCAAGTTTATCCTTCGAGACGCTGCACATGATCTGGAAGAAGTAATTGAAGTCAAAGGCCGTGCAACGTTTCCAGGTTTAGACACGGTAACAAATCCACATTGCTGGGATAATCCCTTTGCATTAGTACAGAATGGTAATAAGTGCAAAATGACATTAGGTAGTGAATTATCAGCATCTCTGACTTTCTAGGCTTTTCAGTATTTTAAATTGCCTTTCTGGAGATAAGTTGCAACAAAAACCCCCACAACAACAAAAAATCCCCACCCCTAGGAAATAAACAAATAATACACACACATTCTTCAGAATAGAAGTGTGACTGGAATTAATAAGGGGAAAAGATCTTAAAATTGTCTCTCCAGTCTTCATAGAAGAACACTGTTTGTTTTCCAGATGAAACTTAAATTGGTAGTTTTAGGAAGGAGTGATGTCATCAGTTGCATTGTGACTTCTTTAATTGTGAAAATACAAATGTTAAAAAAACATGCTCCATGGAAGTGTGATATCTCTGCAATATCTCTTGGGTTAAAAAAACAAAACCAAAAAACACCCAACCAAAACAAAAACCAAACAAAAAACAAACTAAGAGAATATTATTATGGATATAAAATTACATTTCTTAGTACTTTATATATAGATAATGGCCAAACTAGTGACTTGGAAAGAATTTCTTTCCTTGTTGTATTGGTAATAGCCCATTTTCACTTGCCATGTTAAATGTGAAGAGATTCCTTTTACAGTGTCTAAGTAAATGGCTGTTGGAGAATTCAAAAAGGGAGCATAGGAAAATGATTATTTTTTAATTATAGTGAAGTTTCAAAGACAAAGCATAAATCTAATTAAGAGGGAGCTACTTGGTTTCTGTCAGCTTGATGAATTGCTGCTGCCTAATGGAATAATTAGACTGTTGAAGGAAAATGGACTTTGGTTCTTACAGCTTGGAAGATATATTGAGTTGTTTTGAAGAGTCTTTATTCAGGATATTTGGGTTTTGCAGGAAATGTATTGTTGAGAACTTTTAACTTTTATTTTTGATTTGTCGCTGTCATCTTTATAACAAAAGTTGCACTTTTGGCTTTCATTCCCTTCACTAGACTTTGCCAGGTTGCAGGCCATCATTATCTTTTAAGGTGGAATTATATCACTTTGTATTCTCAAAGCACTTGTTTGAATGAATATTCCATAGATCAGCTGTCTTATGGCTTTTCATATGTCTACTGTTATCTTAGCCTGCAATTCAGACTATTTAGTAACCAAAACACTTCAGGAGATTATTTTTTCACAATCAAGGAGGAACAGAGAGGAAGCAATGAAACTTTACTTCCATCTGCTTTACTGTGCAAATATCCACTTAAGTAATTTTCATAATTACCTTGCAGATGATGTTTAATTTCCATATGATCTTGACAGGTCACTCAAGTCCCCTTCAATAAAAGTGTCACTAATCACTGCTTAGCTCTTTCGGCTGAAAAAGTTTGTTGGTGTGTGCCAGTGCCTGAGGATTCTGGTCACTTCATTGTGCTGAGGTTGAAAGGTGTCAGGTGCTGTGTGGCCATGTGCTCCTGTGTTGGTGGTGTGAGAGTATGTGACTGTGGTGAGCTGAGGGGGATCAGATGGGGTTCTCATGGAGTAAATGGGTTGGGAGGCAGAGTTCCTTCTTAGTTGTTCTTTCAGCTGCCTCAATCCAATATTAGACCTATAATGGATATCTCATAATGGATATTCCTTCTTCTCATCTAGCTTCAACAGTTATCTCAATAAATGAGTTGTGCATATCACAACAGATATCTCAAAATTATGTATATTGTAGTATTTTTGACTACTGTGTGGCAGTTATTCATTCAAAAGTTACATATGTATAAAGACAAGATGCTGGGAATAATGTCTTAACTATATTTTGTCTTATTCTGTTTTATGTGCAATCAGCTTATTTATTTGAAAATTGTGTCTCTGCTGTTTCCAACTTCTGACTTCTGGCACCCAGTTGTAACACCTGCTTTTATGTACATGAGTCAGCTACTTACTAAGGTATGTCTGTAATGTTTTACCTCAGGATTATATTATACGTATATTATTTCTTCCTCAGACTCCAAATATATATGTTAGTATTAAATTATGTAGTGGAAATGTACTTGCAAAGGCAGCTTTGTGCTTGGTATAGCCACAGATAGTAATTGGAAGAAAGGATGAAGAGGAAAACATCCTTGCAGGCTATAGTCCAACTCACAAAAACATCCCTCTTCAATTTTTCAAGCTGTCACAAAGTAATTCCTTCTATGGTGAATTACATGGGACTAATAGAACAGACTGAATACAGTCTGAAGTCATTCATTAGTGGTTTCTTTTCCATATATTGCATTTCTTCATACTTGAGAGGTTATTTACTTAAAAATTGGCAGTAGTTGTTTTCCTTGAAAATGTACCTAATTCAGTGCATTGAGTTAAAACATGTCCTTATTTTTCTATGTTTCAAAAGTCTTGAGCTAATTGCTCAATTGCTGCCAAGTTACTGAGAGCCTTCTATTTCACTAATTCATTTCTGAAGGATTTATTGTTTGTGGTTTAGCACCTTCTAGTGGCTAAATGAGTTCTGATAAACCTGTTACTCAGTTCTGCAGATGCTCTTCAGTTGAGGACCAGGGAAAACCAGTGTGGTTCTCATCAAAGATCAAAGGCTGTAATTTTATATACTTCCAATGCTTACAATATAGTTAATAATTAATATATTGGGAGATTCTGTATTTGTTATGTATAGACTTTTAATTAGGAATATTATGTTCTTTTTTTTTCTTTTAGTGTCGCATTACAACATTGCAAGACGTTATTAAAGGGTTATTTATATGCTGTTTGTTCCTGGAATATGTATCTCTCTCCAGAAGATTTGTACCAGAACTCATCAATTTCCTTCTTGGAGTACTTCACATCTCTCTACCCAAAAACCAGGCCCAGGGTGAGTTTGTTTAGAGTAAATGAGTATTTTGTTTAGAGTCCATTTTAGTATTTGGGTTCATCTTTTAAATGTTTTAAATATGAATATTTCACACTGATTTCATTGGTTTTGAACAAAAGCACAAAATCATCTGCAATTTCAGCCAAACACAACCTTGATTCTTGGGCATCTTGTCATGAGCTGGATCCTCTCGTGTTGTTGGCAGGAAGGAAAGGACTGAAGTTATTAAAGGAAATGAACTCATGTTGGCCACAGTGCAGTATTTTTGCAGTGTTGTTGTTCTAAACAGACTGTGTGATTGGACTGTGTTCTGAAATTCAGAGTTCCTAATGGATTCCTGATGAGTACCCTGTAAGTTCACAGTGAGGCAGCAGCTCATGCTGCAGATACCCTTAATCTTCAGTTAATAGCTGTATCACATAAATGAGAGCTAAATGAGAGGTGTATATCACAAAGCTGGTGGTTTTCTTTATCTGACATGGATTTGTAGTAGTGTAATAGAGGGCAGCTATCCCCACAAGCAGGATTAGTAAAATAAGTGTGTAAACTTAACAGTTTGCACAGACAACAGGGATAACAAAATTCTTTTCAGTGTGATCCCTGTGTTAGCAATTTTTTTTTATTTTGCCAGTCTCTCTTAAGTTTTTTTTTCTTTTATTAGTTTCTGTCTTTAAAGCTGTTCTGGTTCTGGGGCTCTTTTTGTTGACCTGTTCAGTGACAATAATTTACTTTTGAGGAGTTTTGTCAGAGCATAGTAACTAATTCATGTGTTAATATTTTTGTCTGGGCACAGTATGCAGGAGGAGACTCTGTAGGCAGGATATTACCAAGTGAAAATTGGAATAATTTGATAAACTCACAAGATATCTGGGATTTAATGAACTACACACTATGTGTTAGTATGCTTATCACTCTTGATAAGATCCTTAAGAGTCTGTTCTCTAAATAGTCATCAGTCTGGTGAGGAAGGTTTAGCTTCTGTCAGTATTCCAGTACTTCAGTAGGCAGCTCCCTTCCTTTCCCTTCAGGATTTTTTTTTGCCTTTCAATGCTGCCTTTTTTTTTTCCATTTTGAATTTTTGATCTACTACTGATGCCTTTTCTCAGCAAACCTATCACTGCAGTTTCACCTTTGTTATGTGGCATGGATGTACCCCACAGACCTTTCCCTAGCTGCTTCTCACAGCTTAGCAGTTTCCTCTGAAGTGTGAGCCAAGGTTACACAGCTGGGCTGCATCACAGCTAAGCCCTGGATTCTCAGAACACCAACAGCTGAACCCTTAGGAGGAGGTGGGAAGAGGTTATGGAGTGGGTGGGTTACGTAGTACTAAAAGTATTCTCTCCTTTGTGTATATTAGGAGTATTTCATCTACAGAGGGTTTTGGTAAAGTTAAAACACAGGGTTCTGCAAAATTAGATAAGAAACGTGAAAAATTTTTAGTGGTAATCATTGATCAATTGTTACTTTGTTTAAAATATTTCTTTTTATTTCTGTTAATGATTTTGCACTAGTTAAATCTGCATGGTGTTGGTTTCTGTTAGCAGTGAGGAAAAGCTCAATAAAAGATACATAAGAGGTGTTCTCTTTGAGAACTTTCCAGTCAGTGTTGATGTTCTGAAGTTCCCAAAGTATCCAATTGTGTTTTTAAATATTCATGGTGGAAGTTGTTCTGGTAGTTGTGATGGTTAAGCTATCAACAGAGAATATTTTAAAATAAGCAGACATGCAGCTCTCTGGAATGTTGATGCACCATCACACCAAAAGAATTCTCAGGGTTCAGTTTTAATATTAGAGTCAGCAAATAAACACTTAAAAGTTTCTATTTTATTATCTTGATCCATAAATTTCTCACATGAGAAAGATATATGGAATGCAGCTTCATAAGAGACTGAAATACAGTCTGATTTAGAGTAAAAACTATTACCTTAAAAAAGAAAAGCTGTAGGTGGAGGGAGTGGGAAGGAGTTGTCATGGTTGATAACTTTAACTAATTGAATTGTTAATGAGATCTGCTATCCTCTCACAAGTAAAGCAGATAATAAAACTCACTCATCTTAGTTCCTGATCTTGCATAAGCTTGTGTGTGTCATGATCTTTTACATCTTTGGGTCTCAAACCTTAAAAACCTTTCTTTAAATATACTGTCTTCTTGCCTGTCTGTGAAGAGCTATATACAAGTTGTAGAGCATGTAAATAATCTGAACTTAAAGTTTGAAAAAGTTTTGAATTCAATTCCACTGCAATCTTGCAGGACATGAGGAAAACAAAGAGGGGAAAAAGACCCCCTAGGTCCAGCACAGAGACTGCAAATTATTTTGTCCCTTAGCCAAGAAATTCCTCAGATGCTTCTTTCATGTTGCTGTGTAAGTAGTTTCACAGATCAGCTTGTGATCTGTGCATAGGAATTCCTTTGTTTTCCATATGCCCTGCTCCAGTATATTTTCTGTGTTCCATGCTCCTCCTGTGTTAAACCCCTCAGCTGGAGTGGGAGAGGACTTCACAGTGTGTCTGAGGGCCCCTGCTGTGGGATCACAGGACAGGCTTTGGCTGCAGCTGTGGGCTCTCCCTGTGCCTCATGGGCACCTTCTGGCCAAAGCCTTCTGCTTGTGACCCCGTGGGAAAGTCCTGTACCTGCCTTATCCTCTTAAGCATATCCAGTGCTCCATCCTGGACCAAACCTGCAGTTTAACTGTGCATCCTGTTTCCCACAGGGCAAACATGAACCTTCATGTCTTAACTTTCCCCATCCACAGAATGAATCAAAGAATCACAGAATGGTTTGAGTTGAAAGGGACCTCAAAGACCATCCATTTCTAACGCCCCCCTGCCGTGGGCAGGGATACCTTCACTAGACCAGGTTGCTCAAAGCCTTGTCCAGCCTGGCCTTGAAGACTTCCAGGGCTGGGGCACCCACAACTTCTCTGGGTAGCCTGTAGTCCAGTGTCTCACCATCTCATAGTGAAGAGTTTCTTCTTTTTATCTAGTGCAAATCTGCCCTCTGTCAGTTTAAAACTGTTACTCCTCATCTTATCACTCCACTTCCTGATAAAGAGTTCCTCCCCATCTTTCCTATAGGCCTCACTTAAATACTGGAATGTTGCTGTAAGGTCTCCTCAGGGCCTTATCTTCTCTAGGCTGAACAACCCCAGCTCCCTCAAATGGGAAGTGCTCTGGTCATCTTCATGACCTTCCTCTGCATGCTCTTGAGCCAGGTCTGTGTCCTTCTGTGGGGACCTCAGAGCTGAACACATTCCTTCAAGTGGGATCTCATGACAGTGAAGTAGAGAAGATTCCCCTTCCTTGATCTGCCGAGCTTTTGTTGCAGCCCAGGATGCACTGGCTTTCTGGGCTGCAAGGGCACACTGTCAGCTCAGAATTCAGGTTCTTATCCACCAATACCCTGAGTTCTCTGCAAAGCTGCTCTTAATCCACTCATAATGCCCAGTCTGTATCCATGTGTAGGATTGCCCCAACTCACATGCAGGACCTCCCAGTTTGTCTTATTGAACTGCATGAGGTTCACATGGCCCCCCCTCTGAAGCCTGTCAGGGTCCCTCTGGGTGGCATCCCCTTCCTGTAGAGTATCAAGCACATGACTCACCCTGGTATCACCTGCAGGCTTGCTGAGGGTGTACTCAATCCCACTGTCTGTGTCCCCACCCAAGATGTTCAGAACACTGCTGTCCATCCATACATGGAGCCATTGGCCACAATTGTGGCTGTGACCATCCAGATAATTGCTTACCTGCTGAGTCATACACCTGCCAGATTCATGCCTCTCCAGTTTAGAGACCAGGATGTTGTTCAGGACAGTCTCAAATGCTTTGTACAAATCTGAGTAGATTATGTCAGTTGCTCTTTCCTTACCCATCAACGCTGTAATCCTGTCATAGAAGGCCACCAAACCTGTCAGGCACAATTTGCCCTTAATGAAGCCATGTTGCCTGTCACTGTGTTTTTCATGTGTTTTGTCCTGGTTTCCAGGAGGATCTGCTCCACAGTCTTGCTAGGCATGGAGGTAATGCTGATCAACTTGTAGCTTCCTGAATCTCTTCTCTTTCCCTTCTTAAAAATGAGGATTGTTTTTCCCTTTTTCCAGTCACTGGGAACTACAGCTTTTCAAATATGAAAGTGGTTTAGGAGCTTTATCTTGCTAGTTCCCTCAGGACCCTCAGATGTCTAAGGTCCCAGGGAGCAGAGCACATTCAGGTTCCTTAGTCTCAAGCCTGACCTTCTACAGTGGACAGTACTTGATTCTCCCAGTCCCTGCCTTTGGATTCTGTGACTAGAGCACTGACCCATGTCCCCATGCTCCAGTGTTTTCCATTGTTTAGAAAAATTTAATACAGATAGAAGTGTTTTTAAAGGTAGTACAATTAAAAATGTAAAATGAGTTGGCTGTTTTTCTTTAGAAAGAATGTGTAGAAGTGACCTTGTTTAATGACTGTTGTTCTTGGTTTTTTAGGTTATACTGTAGTGCATCCATTTACGCCAGTGGGGAAAAATTTAGAATTGCTATTGGTGTGTGATAAGGAGGATCTGAAAAGTTGGGAGAAGCAAAATGTGCCATTGAGTATTGTGACTAGATTAAAGGAAGCCAGCAGAACAGAGATAAATCATACCAGGTATGTAAGAAGTGTAGAACAGAAAAAATACCAGGTCATCTGCTGTGTTCAGTGTGCTGACGTAAAGATTTGTTGCTGATGGAATTCTTTTGGTATTTGCTTAGGAGAGAGAAATTTTTAGTCTGAATTAACAACTATTTCTAGTTGTAACTGGTTCTGCCAAGTAATTTTAATGGATTCTGCTAACAGTCCAAATTTAATTAATTCAGTTGATTTTATTTGAAAATCCACTGCAGTTTTTGCATCTGAAATTGTTAATTTTTTGTGCATTAACAGGTTATCATGTCTAGCCCTGTGTTTTGACCTTATTAAAAAATGTGCATCTCTGTATGAATCTTTACCATCATTCCATGAAATAATGCATCCTGTCAGAAAACTGCTTACACAACATATGCCAGTAAATGAATATCCTGAAAAAATGCAGGTATGTATTCCTCGGGATTTAAATAATCAATATGTTTGTTTTGTTAATAAATTCTGTGATCTTCATCTGTGCATTAAAAAAAACCCAAAAACTAGTATAAGTATTAATTTTTTCAATGTTCAGGCATTTTGATATTCCCGTGGAAGAAGTAAAAAAACAGAGAATATTTAGAAAAGGTATTTTTCCATTGTATATGTTGTCTTGCCTGTCTAAATGAAGAGAACAGCACTTGGCTTGTAATAATGTGGCATTCCATGAGTGACATAATTTATAAGAGTAATATGGACATCTGGTTGCTGTCATACTTTTGTAGTGAATCTCGAAGACCTTGGTAAAATAATACATGTACCAAACTGGGGAGGTAAAACTTACAACTGTATATGTAAAATGAACATTAGTATGCCTGCTCAGTACCTTACCTAGGACAGTTGCTTATTTTCTAGAAATGAGATTCAGATTTTTAATCAGTCTTTTCTGAATGTAGCAAAATCATCTTTCCCTCAAAGAAGCATTGTAAAATGTCCTTGGAGAACAAAGTTTTATTACTCAGATGAAGGCAAATGGCCTATGTTTTTTGCCATCAAAATTTTTAAAAAACAGTCATTGTTAAAATTACCATGAAAGGAAGAGTCTGAGTTAAACTGCCTTTAGTCTTGCTTCTTCCTCTGTTAGGTGAAACTACCAGCAGGCAGACCTTTCTTATTGTTCATGCCAGTCATTGTTAAAATTACCATGAAAGGAAAAGTCTGAGCAGACCTTTCTTATTGTTCATGATACCATTTTAATAGACTTCCAAAGGCTTTTAAGAATTATCCAACTTGGATTACAGCATGTCAGTGTTAGCAGTGTCCTAATGAGTAGCTGTGACTTAACACAGGAAAAAAAATTCATGGGGAGAGCATTACTGTTGATTCAATTAACAATAGCTTTTGATTTATGGTAGCCTTGATATGCTTTTACAATTGTAATTTGTTCTGCATTTTCAGGAATGGTATCATAGTGCTCTGAAAGAGCTGGAGAACAAAGAAAAACACTATACCCCACTGATATGTGAGAAAAAGAAGCCAGTGCCATTGAAACAGTATACTCCTAAAATTGTGAAAGTGTAAGTAAAGAGCCCTGGATGCAAAGGGAAGGTGCATTTAAACCTTAAGATTTGTAGCAAGCTAGAATGGATTTGGAAAGCAGGACACAAACCAACTGTTTTTCTGCTAGATTTTGTGTATAATTCTAAAGGGGTCATCTACTTGTGTGGTCGGGAGGGAAAGAAAAAAAAGGCAAGTAATTTTAAGAACAATTATCTTGTAGGAAAAATAGCACTGAAAGTCAACTCTTGCCCATATAATGAATTGTAAATTAACAAATATCAAGGTTATTAGATTGTTACTATCTGGTCAGGTGCTTTACTGAATGCTCTGTCAGGCACTCAGATCAGAAGAATAAGAGTGAGTAGTTCATAATGTATATGAAATATATGATGGTAAAAGATGGATGGTGAAAAACACAAATTTAGTTTTGTAGATAATAGAACAGTGTTCTGATTCAGAAAATCTGCTTTATATTGGCTGCTGATTTATTTAGCCATATTGGTTATCTACATGGGCACAAAGTATCTACTTTTATTTATTCTAATAATTGAAGAGGACAGCTTTGCTCTGCCATACACACTTATCCTCAATTAATTGATCAGGCTTTTTCTGTAAAATGCATCTGCTGAGAAGGTCTGGAAAAATTTAAGATGTATGGGGAGGTTCCATCTTTCTCCAAATGTCTTCCATTCTTCTAGTCTAGATTTTTTTAGTCTGTTCAAAGTGCAGACTGCATATGGGGAATAGAAGTGTGGTCATTGGCATGATGATGAAGTGCAGTTAGAAGGTCTGGTGAGTGTTTTTCAGTATGTTCATTGGGCAACTTCTTATTTTGCAACTTACCCATGTAATATGCAGGAGTTAAAATACTGAGTTGGTTTTCATACAAAACCTCTCCTGATAAATATGAAAAAGTTGTGGGTTTAAGGTGTTCTGTGCTTACACATACATTCTTATTTCAGCTTAGAGTTTGGAAAAAAGCAGGCAGGCAGCAAGAAGGAGCAAGAAAGGAAGCAGCTGATCCAGAGGCATAAACGTGAACTTAAAGGAGCCATTCATGAGATTCGGAAAGATAACCAATACCTGGCTAGAATGCAGCTGTCAGAAATCATGGAGAGGTAACGTAGCCTTTGCTTCAGCACCACTTTGGGGGTTGTCCTGCCATGTGTTCATTTCTTTGCTGTGTCCCAAGACTGACATAAATGATCAACCACACTAAACTTAAATAAAATGCGATAATTTGAGGAAAACCAAACATTTTCAATAGAGATCATTTAAAGTGTTTTCAACTTTGTGGTTTCATTTCTCTAGTTTAGGAGGATGCAAAATGTTTTTATTTAAATGGTGTGTTGGTGAAATTAAAGAATTGTGGGGCTTTTTATAAATTAATAATTATTCTCTAAGTATACTTATTTTTCCCCAGTATAATCTTTCTGAATTATTTTATATGTTGATTGTTTGTTTTACAGAGATGCGGCCAGAAAAAGAAAAGTGAAAGAACTTCTTGGTAGCCTTGCTACACAGGAAGGTGAATGGAAAGCAATGAAAAGGAAAAAATGGCAGAATTAATTGGGACTATCTACAGCAGGAAGCTTACTACCATATCAAACACCCAATCATGGCTTTTCAACAGATTTTAATTTTATTTTTTGGATGCATTCCTTTTGAGGAAAAAACATCATTGGATCTGTTTGAAAAAAAAATGAACCTGCTTATTAGGAAAATCCACAACTTTTCATAAGGAAAATAAAAATAACACTTTTGTATGTAGCATGCTTCTGTTTTATTTTAATGAGAACATTTGGACAAATAATCAGAATTCTAAATGTAAAACCTGATCACACACACTCAACTTGAACTACACAAACATACAAAAATTCTACGCCAGAAACCTTCTGTTACTTCAGGCTGGTGACAGGTCAGTAGTGAGGTTCCATTTCAGGGCCTTTCTCTTCAACAGCTTCATCAACGACTTGGACACAGGACTCGAAGCTACACTGAGTTGTTTTGCTGAAGACACTGAATAGGGAGGAGCTGCTGAGTCCCTTGAGGGCAGAGAGGCCCTGCAGGGAGATTTTGACATTCACCAACCATGTGAGTTCAACAGGGAAAGTGCCGGATTCTGCACCTGGGATGGAGCGGCCCTGGATGCACGGACAGGCTGGGGAATGAGGGGCTGCAGAGCAGTGCCAGGGAAAGGGACCCGGGGCTCCTGGGCAGTGGAAAGCTGAGCCTGAGCCAGCAGTGCCCTGGCAGCCAGCAGGGACATCCCTGTCCTGGGGACATCAGGGACAGCACGGCCAGCCGGGCAAGGGAGGGATTGTCCCGCTCTGCTCGGGGCTGGGGCAGCCTCACCTCCAGTGCAGGATATAAAAGCTACAAGAGAGTGAACAAAGGTGATGAAGGACCTTGAGGGGAAGTGGTGTGAGGAGTGGCTGTGGGCACTTGGTCTGTTCAGCCTGGAGGAGAACAAGGAGAGACCCCACTGCAATTACCACTTCCTTGTAAAGGGAAGGGGCAGGAGCAGGCACTTCTCTTCAGACACCACTTTTCTCCGTGTTGATAGTGACAGGATTCAAGGAATGGCCTGAAGTTGTGTCAGGGGTAATTTGGATATTAGGAAAAGGTTGATCTGAAACATCTCCTCTAGGAAGTGGTCGCAGCACCAAGCCTGACAGAGTTCAAGAAATTCTTGGACATGTGGTATGATTCATGGGGATGGTCCTGGTAGGACATTCTATGATCTTTTAATGTTGAATAGTTGCAGGCAGCTCTCATAATGATAATATAATTTAAACAGTAACATTTGAATTAGTCTGTAGCATCAGGTCATGCTAAATTGTGTATTGAGTAATGGTATCAGCTCTTAAGTAGAAGTCCTTAGTTAAAGCTGTGCATCCATTCATCTTTTCAGTAAGTTTTGAATTGAGCACAGCTCTGAAGTTCTTAATAATCTAGGGTGATAAATTAGAATTCCATATTGTATTCAAAACTGTTTGGCTGAAGGGAACAGTGATATCCTTAACTTTCTTCCACTTAATTGATTATGTATGTCTAATCACTGATAACTGCCCAGCATTACTTTGAAAAGCATCTGCTCTTTAAAGAGAGCCAGTAAATACTTCTAACATTTTCTTTTTATATTGTATTTGCAAAGAAACATTGCAATAGGACAAAAAGCATCACAGTTACTGATGGGTGCTAATCTGAACTAGGCTTACTGGTCAGGTATTCACTTAATATTTGGTAAATTCAGTGATAGTTGTTACGCATTCAACAAATTTGTAATGTTTCCATGGAAAACTGTTAGGAAAATAAAATTCCCTTTTAAATTAACTTTTCAATTTCAATCTGAAAGACAAACTAGAAAATAATACCTGTATTAAGAATGAACTGATGGCTACAAAGTTCCCTCCATTTTCAAATGCTGTTCCTAGATCTGATCTGTCTTTTGGCCAATGGGTACCTGAGACATCTAATGCTCTACCTACTGTTCATGAAGAAAAACTTAAATGCTGTCAGTTAATCTGATTTAACAGTTAGGCTTGGTTGTTTTGGACTGGCTTAGAATGTTTTCTTTGTTCTGTTTTCTGGGTTTTTTGGTTTGATGTTTGCTTTCTGGGTTTGTTTTTTTTTTGGGGATGTGGGTTTTTTGGTTGGGGTTTTTTTGTTGTGGTTGGTTGGTTTGAGGGTCTTCTTTTTTTCAAATTAAAGTTGTAATGGAAGCAGGACTAAAACTAGGATAGGGTGAGTTGAAACACAGCCTTTACATTTAGTCTCTAATGATAAAACAGTCTTAGTTAGGCAAGTCTTGTTCCTTAAAAGAGAAAAGCACTTTATTGAAGGAAAAGGCTTTTATTAACTGTCAGTGTAACTAGTAATGCAAGTAATATGTGATTATCATCAGCTTTTTTTGGCTTGCAAAAGCACTTCTATTAAGTGTTAAAATAGGCAAGTTGCTAAGTACGTGTGGGGAAGATACTTGTCTCAGTCAAAAATTAGTAAGATTCCTATGTTTGAAATCCACTCACATTTTAAAAAAAAAAAAAACAGTTAGCTTTGCTGATTTTGGAAAAGTTATCTTCTGAAACCTCAAAGGAATCTCAGAAGATTAGTATACCTCCTCTTTTATTTCCATTTGGCAAAGTATGAAATTTTTTCTTTAAAACAAAATCTTTTTAAGTCAAGAACTTGAGAGTGAAGTAATGAGGAAGGAGCTAACTTCCTATTTTATGCTATAAATCAGTATCTTCAGCTTGGAGTTTTAGTCACAGTCTATACAGCACAAATAAACTTAAAAAGTAGTATTATTTATTGATCTGATTTTAGCAGTAGCTTCAGAGGTTTTGTCCAGCAGGGTATTAGAATCACAGAGAGGCTGACAGAGGCACTTTGATCCTGATTTTTGATACCACTTCTATCTGCTTTTTATTCCTCAGTAAGGGAAGTACAGAAAGAGGGTAGAGACACAATGATAATGTTTCTGGGACAGGACATTTTCTGGGACAAGAGAATGAACAGAACAGTCTTGTAATGCTGATGAACAAAAAGGAAGGATGAGGAAACCTCAGCTGATAGACTTACTCAACTGTTTTGGAATGTCAGACTGGAAGTAGAGTTCTGTTTGAGATCTTGTTGAATGAGAATCACTGTATGCACTTTTACAAATTATATTGTCTATTTTTAAAGTCAGAGTTAATATTGCAAACCTGGGACTAACTGTGATGCTTAACACAGTATTTTACATGAGTAGGAGAGCAAGACTACATAATCCTGCCTCAGCTCAGTAGTCAGTCTGGTGTGACAGTTTTGCCACTGCTCAGTCCCACAGCAGCTGGGCAGTGTTGCTGCTCTGATGTGATAGAAGGTCTGGTCATTTGGACTACAAAGGGCTTGAACATGTTTGGGTGCTGGCAGACCCTTTCTCATAGAGCTTCTTGAACACCATCATGTTTACCAGGCACTGTCTTGTCTCTCTGTTTCTTTTAACCCAGGATTGTCATAACAGGCCTTTTGACACATCAATTATCAATTGTAAATCTGTATTTAATTAGGCAAAAAAAGAAACTATTCTGTAACTAGAAACAAGTCATCACACACAAAAAAGGAAAATTACCATTTTGCCTTTAGTTTCAGGTAGCTTATCTATCAACATCAGCTGTCCCAGAGAATAGCTAGCTTGAATATGAATATTGTAAAGAATAGAGTGAGAACAAAACTGTTCAGCTAGAAACTGCATAAATTACCTTTTTTATGACAGCATGAAAAGCTTCCTCAGGAGTTTGATCTTTTGGCTGTCAGCTGGAAGCTGGTAAGCAGTTTGATATTCTCAGTTGTGCCTTGCAGAAGTCACCACAGTGTGTCCCTGCTCTGTGTCAGGCTTCCCCTCTGACCACCAGCTTTCTGCTGAGTGGGGCACTTTGGCTGCTGGGCTGAGGTTGGTGTCAGCCACAGGAACTGGTGGCACTTCTTTCCTCTTCATGGGTCTTCTAGTCATTTGGAAAAGTCAAACAGAAACTGGCAGAACATTTGGCAGCTTTATCATGACTCTGATACTGTGACATGTTACATATTCGGGGGGTCAAAAGCATTCTGTGAATGTGCTCCTTGTGGTGTTCCAGGTGTGTCTCCTAAGCTAAACAGGTATATTTCAGTCCTAAATATATTGGCTGTGCGGTCTTAGTTAAAAGACTGGTTTTTGTAAGGGTTTGGTTTGGGGGAAGGTTGGGGTTGGGTTTTTTTCTTCTTCAGTAAATTAGGTGTGGAGTGAAAAACTAAAATCTTTCATGCAGTCTGAACACTGAGTGTAAAAAAATGATGAAGATGCTGTATGGCATTAAATACTTCAAAATATTGACATTAGGGCTAACACTGCTTTTTGGCAAAAGAGCAGGGAAGTAAAAGAGTAAATGAGGCATTACTTCAGTAAAAAAACAAGACTGATATAAGAAAAAGGCCAATGTTAATAAATGTATTCTAGGAACCAAATTTAAGTTATTATCTGTCAGATGTGCAAGATTTTAGACTGGAAAGGAGTGAGTAATGACCTGTCTAGTTCTAGAAACAGTGTAATGTATTTACATGCAGGATTGTATGACATGGTTGACTGCAGTAACATAGCTGGGCTCAGTGATCTGCAAAAGCTTTAGGCCAGTAGATTTAACAACAGGAAGAGCTGGTTTATTTGGTGTCTCAATGGGGGTTTTTTAATATATCTGAATTCAGATGGTCCCTGATTAATTATATACAGTGGTAAGCAACCAGAAGAATACATATATATATTTCAGATATTAAAGGATTATTCATACTTAGTCTAGAGCACCTCAAAAAAGAATTTTGCCTTGGAATAGACTGCAATTGTGTGATCATTCAGGTTTCTGACTATGGATCTACCATACTTCTCACACCAACCAAGTACATAAAATTCTCAGGTACACATGAGATTAGCAGCTCACTGTTTGAGTTAGCCAGTTAGATAACTATTTGATCTAACTGGCATGTTAATCCTGATGTTATGCTTACATAAGCTCCTCCAAGTCTAATCAGCTGGCAATCCCGGAGAGAGATGTCACTGAGTAGCAGGTCTGTGTCCAAGTGCTGATGACCACATCCACTCCAAACTGCATTGCCTTCGAGGGAATCAGAAGTCTTTTTAATGCCTGTGTTAATTTGCTTTATACATTTTGCTGGCAGATTATTACCTGTTTAAGACTGTGGTGATGGATCTGCATAAGTCCACTTGTAACCACATCCTCCCACTTTAATTAGCCAGCTGGATACCAGACACGCCTGGATAAGGGAAAAGTGCTCGGCGGGGCTTACAATACCACAGCTATTCATGTGCTCCGGGCTAGAAAACTTAGTGTTGAGGGAGAAGTTTGGTTTGGGAACAGTTACATCTTTTGCAACTACCTTCTTCTCTTTGTCAGATAGCCCTTATCAGCTCCACGGCTAACTGCTGCTGTAGCAATAAAGGAGACGCAGCTCTCCTTGGAACGAGCGTTTCAAGACCTGTCTTTAGGGGCGAAGGCAGGGCTGCGGTGCGAGGCTCGTGGTTCATTTCCGTCCCGCTGGTGCGGGCTCCAGCCCCGCGGAGCCGCTCCTGGGCGGGCCGGCTCCGTCCCGGGCGCGGGCCGGGAGCGGCTCCATCCCCGCCGGAACAGGAAGGCGGCCGGGGCGCCGCGGAGGGCCGGGGAGGAGCCGCCGCCCGCAGCATCCCCGGGGAGGCTTCTGGCAGGCGGGGGCCGCCCGCGCAGCCCGGAGCAGCGGTA
>NW_024370041.1:5432377-5472928 GCF_014805655.1 Passer montanus | reverse complement strand
GGGCTGGGCGCGGCTCCCCCGGCGGGCCGGTCCCCGCGCGTCCCGCGCCCTCCGCCCGATCTCCGCCGGGCCGCCCCTTCCCTGCCCTGGGGAGCTGCGGCTTGTCCCCGTGCCCGGCCAGCGCCGGCCCTGACCTGAGCCGGGGCTGTGGGACGGAGGCTGAGGAGCCTCCCGGGGCTGAGCAGGTAAAGCCGGGCCCGGGAAATTTTACAAGGGGATAAGGTGAGGTAAGGAAAGCGCCGAAGGATGAAATTGTGGCTGCTGGCAGATAAAAAATCTCAGTTCGGGCAGGGCCCCCTTTGGTGCTCATCCCTTCCTGGGAGCCCCGGCCCTGAGGACGGGGACAGAAGCGACGAGAGACGGGCGGGGAATGCCGAGGGAAGGGCTGGGGAGAGCCGGGCAGAGCCAGCGGCTGTGAGGGACGCCAGCGGCTGTGAGGGATTCACGTGTGCCGGGAACAACTCCCCCAAAGCCAGAGCCCTCCCTCTCCCTGCGCGCCTCACACCAGGCAGATGCCGCCGTGGAGGTGAAGGGTTCTGTTTTTGCTGTCGGGATGCCAAGGGCCTGTAAAATGTTGTGTGGTTTCCTGCCTAGCAAAAAATTACGGAGAGGTTTGAGCAACAAAACCGATGGAGCACAAAGGCAGAAACGTGCAGTACCTTGGAATATTGCGTAAGGGAAATTGCAACCACGCAGCCAAAACTGGAGCAGAGGGAAAGGTCAGCGCAAGCATCCATGGGTTCGAGCTGCACGCTGGCAGAAATGTTCCTGAGGGAAAGGTGTGAAGAGTGTTATCTTTGTAAATAACCCTGGAATAAAGTTCAGCTTGGTCATACAATTCAGTGGATGACTAAACAAATTGTGAGGAAAACCAAGATACAGTCTGCCTCAGTGAACCCATCCCTCAGCTGTTGGCTGGATAGACCTAGGGCCAGAGACGGTTTGCTTAAAGGAATGGTTATTTTGGCTCCATGTGCTCTTTTATCATTTGGGTAAGCAAATAATGCTGAATATTTGTAGCGGTGATGATTTACCATTTTAAATAAAAGGATCTTGAACATAAATCTGCTAAATCAGGCCAGTTTGGTTAAGAGCATTATGCCAAGAGTTTAGTAAATGGATTGCAGGTGGCCCCTGTTCCATGTTTATTTACCTCCTGGCAATTGAGCTTTAATAATGCATCAGTGCCACTAAACTGACTTCATAGGTAACGAAATGTCACAATAATATTTACTGCTGAGCATGACAAAGTGTTATAGCCTTCAATTAGTGTAGTATGGCTTTCTATGTGCAAGTGCCTTGTGTATGTAATGTGGTATATCTGGTCTGAAATAAAATTTATATTAAGAATTACTCACTGTTTTCAGTGCTGACTCATCAAAGTCAGTGAATGTTTTTGTATTAATTTGCTTTGGATGAAATTCTGTCTCCTTTTTTACTCTTAGTCCAACAAACTTTCAGGGTCTTTTGCAGCAGAGGGGACTGTAAATTTGATTCTTTTATGACTAAGATATCGTGTATGTTTTATAATTTGAAGTTTGCAGTTCCATGGTTTATATATTACTCCTTGATTTTGATTTATGTTGCAAATGAGTTAATTTTTGGGATTGAGACCAACTCCTTTATTTGTTAAAGACTGAACTATATATGGTCTGCATCCTTGTTTAGGGCTTTAAGATAGTTTTGGAGTATTATCAAAGAGAGTTGATAGTTCTGGTATTTCTGACAAAATAAAAATGCTGCCTTAATAATTTGATGCCCCAGGTCAGTAGCTATCATCTGGAGAAAGAAATAAAAGATGAAGTTCAAACATTTTCTTCTGTTGTTTCTTGTGTTGCTCTGTGGGGTTTATCTTGAAGACCGCATTCCTGCAATAGTTAGGAAGTCTGCCTCTTTTTTCTTTTTTTAATTGTTGTTTTGGTCATTTCTAGTATACACTGAAGGCATAAATAAACTTACTTGGATGTAAATATTTGGACTAGAGTGCCATTTCATTCCTATTTTACTGTAATCCTGAGTTGAAAACATGTAGGGAAGTCATATTAGTGTTGCTCATGTGTTGACAAACTTCAAATGCTCCTTAGTTTTGTTCCATTTGAGGTGCTCCTATAATAGATTTTGTTGTTTTATTGCCTTTGTAGCCTGTTCTTGATGGGAGAAAATTTGGTGTTGAGCTAATAACCAAGACTAGAGGGTTGAGGCTCTTGTTCCCTTGTTCCCAGGTAGCTTAATATAACCAGAACTTATTTTTGTGCAGTCTGTGGAAAGTAGGAAGGACTCTGCAAGATACTCCTATGAAAGGCCTGCAAAAAGCTTCCTATTGACTGGATATAAATGCAATTTTTTTTTAGGAGCAGAGCACTGGGAACATGGCCCTGCAAGAGAGAGGAACCAGCAGCAGCTCCAGCAATGACAAGCAGGAACAGAACTATAATCGTGTTATTACAATTGTCTTCCTGGCCCTCTTCATCGACCTGTTGGGATTTGCCCTCATCTTGCCACTCTTTCCTTCCATCCTTGATTATTACAGCCAGACTGAGGTAAGTAACAAGAAAGTCAGCCCACAGAAAGTGTTAGGATCTTGAGGGAGGAATGGAAGAAAAATCACCTGCCTTGGGGCAAACCAAACAGCTGTAGAAGATTAATAATGACCTGGCACATATAAATGGTGCATGGAGTGAATTTATTTGTCAACCTGCATTAGACTCTTCACCCTTATTTTTTCATTAAAATGGGAGATTTGTTTTGATAAAAATTCAAGTAATTCTTAGGGACTAGTCCTTGTGGTTACCAATGCTTTTGTGTCTTACACTGATGTCATTGGTGAGGCAGTTCATGATGGATCTCTGTGCTGGGGTTTATTGAAGAACCAAAGAGATGAGAGCTTTTACCCCACCTGAGTATTTCACAAGGTCACTTGCTCCCTCCCCCAGTGGGGAGTTCCATCTCATTTTCCATTCCTGGCAGGGAGCTGGCTGCTGCTCCAGGAGCAGGGCAGAAGGTCCTGTTGGATCCTGGCTGTGCAGGTGCTCAATGTTACCCCTCTCAGGTGTTAATGGCATTACTGGTCAAGATGAACGTGCTGTTGTGGGAGAATTGTTTTTGCAGCCCACACCTCTGTCTCTCAGCCCTTTCTAAGCCCACTCCAGCTGCAGCTGTAGGCATTGTCCTTCTTACAACCATATCTCTAACCCCAACCATGGACTCTGATTTCCAGGGTCTTCCTCCATTTCCAGTGTATTTCCAATAGCCAAGATCTCCACCTGCTTTTCCAGATCCTCTTCTTTTCAAGCACTCCTCCTCTTTTTGGGAGTCATTCTTTTTTTTTGCACCACCTTTTCTTTCTGCATCTGCAAGCTTCTGGCTCTCCCAGGCTAAACATGTGCAGCAGGACAGAGTGTTTCTCATGTTGGTTTTTAATTGAAAGATTCAGAGCAAGCCTGTTTAATTCAGGATTGAGCAAGTAATGGGCCTGAAGGCTTGAAAAAGTTCAAATTCACATTTCCCCACCCAAACATATCCTATCTGCTGTCTGTTAACATTCACAATTTAAGCTATTTTTGATCAGTGAGGAAATTTTCCCTCATGGGGAGGAGGGAAGGAATCATCTAACACTGTCTGTAGTTCACATCGTCTCTAGTCTCTGATACAGTCTTTGAAAATAAACTGTCTTCTTGCTTCTGTTTCCCTGTTATCTGTTTTTCAGGATGGATTCTATTTGTCACTGCAACGTGGGGTAGACTGGTTTGCAGCGATGGCTGGGATACCTCCAGAGAGGAAATACAACAGTGTCTTGTTTGGAGGTAGGGAAACTGAACAAACAAGCTAACAGCCAAAAAACAGTGTTCTTTCCAAGTTATTTGCAATGTTGATGTGAAGAATGACAAGAAATACAAAAAGCATGCTTGTCTGTCATTAGTTCTAGGTTTAAGTAACACAGAAAATGTCTCTTAGAGTAGATTATAAATTATTTTGTTTTCAGCACACTGACAGCAATGAAGAGTTGGACAGCCCTGTCTCTGTTGTTTGGAGACACCTAGACAGGCAGGAGGAATGGGATATCAGGAACCTTGTGAAATTCAATAAAGACTGATTTTAGGTCCTGCCTGTGGGAAAGAGTAGTCCTTGCAGTGCTACAGACTGGACACTCACTGGTGGTCCTGGGGGTCCTGGTGAGCAGCAGGCTGAGCATGAGCCAGCCCTGGCAGCAAAGGTGCCAAAAGCTCCTGGGATGTGTGAACAGAATCAGTGGATTAAGGGAAGTGATCATCTTGCTCTACTCAGCACTGGATAAACCAGATCTGAATTGTTGCATTCAGTTTTGGTCCCCAGTACTCCAGGGAGGAGTGCCTATACACCATGGTGAGTTCTGTGGAGTCTGGGGCCTTGGCTGGTCTGCAGTGAATGGCAACTTTCTAACACCTGGTGAGCTAGGGTCTTCACTGAGGTGTGTGGGAGAAGGAGAGGCAACAGCTGTAAGTAGAAGCAGGTGGGAAATAGGGGATAACATTTTTCCAGTGAAGATGGTCAGTGGAACAGGCTGCCCAGAGCAGTGTCCATCCTCAGAGATTGTCAAACCCTGATTGGGTAAGGACCTGAACAATCTGCTCTGACCTCACAGCTGACCCTATGAGCAGGTGGTTGGAGTAGGTGACCTCCAGAGCTGCTTTTTAACCTGAATTATGCTATGATCTTACTCAATTTGTTCTACAGATTGTTACAGAAATACAGGCCTGCTGTTCCTTGTTGTCAGACTGCCAGCTGAGGGTCAGGAGCCTGCTGTGCTGGGCCCTGGCAGTCACAAAAATTACTCTCCCTTCACAACTGATCTGCATATGATCAGAGATCAATCAGTAGGAAGCACTGGGAACAGAAGCTTGTGCATTCCAGCCTCATTTGCCCCTTGGGCAGGTGTGGTGCAGCACTGCTCCTAAATCCCATTAGTCTTATTAAAAGCAGCAGAGCCACTGGATTGCAGGACCCATAAGCATTTTCTCTCTCTAGGACACTGCTATGGATGAGCTCCAGCAGGAGCAGTGAGGGAAGTATGTCATGTTACACATCAGAGACTCTTCTGCCTTCTTGCCATCTAGACAGTTGTGACAAAACTGTGATTTCAGAGTATGAAGATATGAAGGTGTCTGGGTTAATTTTAGTTAGACCCTGTCTACCCTCCTTTTTTAGTGATCTGAGGCCTCCCCCAAGATAAGCAATAGGCTTTAAAATAAACTAAAATGAAACACAAAACTTAATTAGAATGTGCATGAATGTTACTATTTAAAGTAGTTTAATTTGGTATATAGGCATTAAGAAGTTTATAATCCATTTTCTTTTTTCCCACCATATCCCTGCAGACATGTTTTTATTTCTCTGTTCATTTTTTAGTCAAATTACTGGCTTTGAATGCTAGGCAACAGTTTTCTTTAATCCCTCAGAAGCTGCTTTCTGTCTTCTCTAAAGCTTGACCAGAAGCTTCCTACTTTCAATTTCTCACCATTGCAGATTGTTTAGACAAGGGGTGGGAACTCCCAGTCAAATCCAACTTGTTGCTTTTCCTTTTACCTGCCGTGTCCTGCACTCTTGGGAGTGCTGTGTGGAAAGTTTCATTATAGTTGTGATGTTAAGCAGAGGCTGCTGCAGCCTGTGTTCCTTCACTGCCCTCGTCTGCCACGAGGAGCACAGGATTGGGAAGGCACTTGCAAGATCATCTGGTTGTTTCTCCCAGTGCCAGCCATATATTTTATTTTTCATTAGACTGCAGGCTCTTCAAGGCAGAAACTTCTCTGCCCATGTCAGGGCCCTGAGGGCACCAATACTTAGTTGCTGTGACCAGTCATCACCCCACATTGTCTGCCCAGTGATTCAGGAGCTGTGTTTCAGACTTTGTCTCCAGGGCTGTCTCTGTCCCCATCTCTTGGGATGGGCCTCAGACTCACACTGGAGGTGTCTTGTCTCCCAACCAACATCACAGTGTTGTTCCCACTCCTTTCTCTGCCCCTGACTCCAGGCTGGACTCCCTGGAAGGGAGTTGAAGCCCTTGCCTTGTGTGGGACTGTCAGTGGGTCCTGCTGGCAGCACCTGCTCTGCCCAGCCCATCAAACTCTGGGGCACCCAGGCTGGTGAGGGCACTGCCAGTGCTGTGGTCACCCTCAGCTCCTTCCCTCCTGAGGAACAGCCCTGTTTTTGTTGCATGCTGGCTTGGAAATTTTTGGCACGAAAGGGTGTTTTTACAGTGCTAGAAACACAATGAAGGGAACTGTGTGTCATAAACTGCCGGTGTAAAATTCTCTAAGATTTTTTAACTGTTTTTTTGAGCTGTGAGTTATCACAAGCAGCTCTTCCTGACATGGTGTTCAGTATCAATATTCTGTCTCCCTCAAAGCAGATGGGAGCAGAACTTCTGGTCTGTCTCTCCTCTGCCTTTTAAAGCTTTGATAGCTGAGTGATCTCAGACATATAACCCAGTTTTTCCTTTAGAGAAAAGCTCTGACAGCAAAGCATCTTCTGCCTGCTTGTTGAGAGTGTAGTGCAAATTAATAAGTCTATGAAGCTAGAAATGGCAAGAGAAAAGAGGAATTAAAGATCACAGAGGCTGGAGGCAGATTTCAAAGGCCTCTTGGAGTCTGTTGGAATCACTCCTACCTCTTAGGGTGCCTCACTAGCAGCAGTGCTTAAGTCCTTCTTTCCATGATAAAAAGGAAAGAAAAACTAATTAAGTGTGACAGAATCAGGTTCAAACCATCAAAAAAGTCTTAAAAGAACTGTGATTGTTAAAGGCTATGTTATCTCTGCTTTAAGAACAAAAACTGTATGTAGTCAGCAGGGAAACATGGGAGAATCATCATTCTATAAGAACCAGTGAGTTTCAAACCCTTTCTCACCAGTGAAGTAATCAGGAATTAATCCAGTTTATGCCTGTTACTCTGGGCAGGCTGTGCATCTGGTCTGTCTGTATTTGCTGCCTCAGTTAAGTAACAATGCAGTGTTGGTGTTCTGAGAGACAATGCTGCTGTTTTACATTTAATTTTAAGTTTTTATCCCACATAGTGTGATAGATCTCAAGCAGCTTGGCTGTCTTTGTACTTAAGATGAAGGCAGCAAACCTAATGACTCATATCTTTTTATCTTTTTTTTTTTTTTAGGTCTGATTGGCTCAATCTTTTCCCTCCTGCAGTTTTTCTCCTCTCCCCTCACCGGTGCTGTGTCAGACCACTGGGGCAGAAGGCCTGTCATCCTGGTGACAGTGGTATGTGTCACATGCTGATCTTAGTCATGGCATCTCAACACACAGTGGGAGCCACCACGATCTTGTGCTTAGCACAGAATCTGAATTGTGACAGTCACAGTTCAGCTCTAGAATTGAATTTTCCAGGTCTGCTGCTGGCTGACTCTTTCTTGCCAAGTCGCTTGGCCACACTTCCAAGTGTGAGTGCCTAAACTGAGCTTCCCAGACCCAGAACTGTTCATAGATGACACCAAAATATTTATCTGTTTCTGTCATTTTCCAAAACCCCTTTTCCTAGGGTATGGGAGAATGACTTCAGATGCTCTGTTGACAAATGTTAAACTTAATTCTTTTGTATTTTAGTTCATCAGGTGATTAATGAAGGCTGATCACTTCATGACCTGTTCCACAGAGCATGGGAATTGTTGGTTAGGAAGTTCTGTATAGCACTGCAAGATGCATTCCTTATGAATGTAAACATTCTTCTTATTTTGAGCTCAGATTTCTCTTGAATTTGAAAACAAATGGAGTGGGACATACAAAAATGTTTTGTACCCAGGACTGGTTTAACTTCAACAAAATTTTGCTCTTCTAATTTTTTTAGAAATATCACAATTATATGTAGCTTGTATGGACTTGTTTCTACTTCTTTTATATTGCTGTTCAAGACATAGTGAAGTGTCAGTTTATTCAGTTACATGGGGCAGCCGTTGAAAACAAACAAAAAATGCAAATGTTTGGCTGTGAAATGGTCAGAGATGACATCAACTTTGCATTGCTTTATAAAGAACCCTTTCTTGCCTCTGCAGATGGGTTTGATAGCATCATACTCACTCTGGGCTGCCTCTCGGACTTCTGGCGTTTTTCTTCTCTCCAGGATCATAGGTGGGATAAGCAAAGGGAATGTCAGCCTCTCCACAGCTATCATTGCTGACCTGCACTCTGCAAAAGCACGCAGCAAGGGCATGGTGAGTTACACTTGTAGGGCACATGTTTAGTGTTAATGGGCAACTTTTAATTGATTTTGGGTGCTCAGTATGTCTTCATCAGGTGTGTATTCACTGATCGAGTGAAAACATGACTTTACATTCTACCTTGCTTATGGAAAGGTGCCCCTGGACTTCTGCCAAGGACCTTCACCAGGTGTGTATTCACTGATCGAGTGAAAACATGACTTTACATTCTACCTTGCTTCTGGAAACGTGCCAGACCATATTCCTGGGAGCCCCTGGACTTCTGCCAAGGACCTTCATCTACAAGTGAAACACAGATGCTCTAGAGATGGGAAAAGTATCTTGTTTCAGTGTTAGAACTGTTGATCCTGCTGGTAACTTTAATTCTGATTATAATAGCTTAGAAATCAAAAGGTCTTATGGCCCAATTTTGGCAGCTGGAAGCCAGTTACAGGGCAGCCCCTTTTCCTTGCCTTCCCAAGCTGTGGAAGCACAGCACAGTGTGCTCCTGACTTCTTGCACATTGCACTGGCTTCAGGATCTGAGCTCAGTGGGTAGAGGATGTGACATTTGGCTGACTGAGAAGTATGAGCAGCTGCCCAATCCATTTCCAAAAGACAGTGGCACAGATGGAAACATCCTGCAGGCTGAACTTGGCCTGTGAATTACCAGTTATATCTTTTATCCTATAAAAACCTTCAGGCCCAGATTTCTCTTAACAGATTGTTGTAAGCCACTACAGAGGACAGCTGCTTCTTGGGAGGGGAAGGCTTTAGATTTCACAGTGATAGCTCATGAATCTTCCAACCAAATTATCATAATCCTGGGGAGCCAAAAACCATTTTTATTTGTGGAGAGAGATAGCCTTACAGCACTAGTAAATAAAATGGGTCAGGGCCTATTTTTAGGGCCTGAGAGTAAGTCACTTAGTGCAGCATGGGTCACATCCACATGGCTGGTATTCTTTTCTATTCCAAAGCAAAGTAGGAATGTTCATTCTGCTTTCTAGGAGGCAAACAGCATCTGAGTGAAGCTATTCTCAAACAGTGATGGGCCACTGCCTGTTCCTGGCTCTTCCCTGACTAGACAGAGAACAAAATTGGTTATTTGGAAACAGGAGGCTTTTAATGCTTCATGCTCCTTGCTGTGCACTCCCTGCATCCTCAGGATGATTGTGTTCTGTACCTGGTTAATCCAAATAGTTTCAGAACCTGAAAAAACTGGTGTCTAACATTCTGTGTCTGTGTTCATTTTATCCCTGCAGGCCATGATTGGTGTTGCTTTCTCCCTGGGCTTCACCCTGGGCCCCATGATGGGGGCTTACCTCGCCATGCAGGCAGAGAAGGGAGAAGTCTTCTACCTTCGCTCAGCCTTGTCAGCACTCGTGTTTTCTGTGGCTGATTTCATTTTCATCTTCCTCCTTCTTCCAGAGACACTTCCCAAGGAAAAAAGGGTAAATGGACCATCAGTCCCAACATCTGGTTTTTCTGTAAAAATAGGATTTGAAAACGGTTGAAATATTTGAAACAGCAAAGAACAAGCTTTGCCAATGTCTCAGAAATGTAGCTCATTCCTGGGATTGGGATTATTATTAATGCTGGTGTCAAAGCAGTTGTATGATCGTAGAATCACAGAATATTTTGTGCTGGAAGGTGATCAAAGATCACCTACTTCCAAACCTCCCTGCCACAGGCAGGGACACCTTCCATTAGACCAGATTGGTCAAAACCTCATCCAGCTTGACCTTGAACACTGCTCTCTGTCACTGCTTTTTGGGGCTCTGCCCCTGCACAGCAGTGGGTGCTGCAGTGAGGTGCTGCTCAGGGCCAGGTCCCAGTCACACAAAGTGCACAGAGAGTTTGGCTGCTCATCACAGAGTGGTTTGGGGCTTGTGCTCATGTGCTCTCAGCCTCCATCTGGGCACGTGATCCATGTGTTCCAGCATATTTGTAATTTCAGTTGTTAGGCTGCTCTGCTCTCTTCTTTGGTAATTCCTCCCACTTTCTGAGCAGTTTTCTTGGCCTGTGGGTGACAGAGGAAAGGCAGGTATGTTGGCTGCCTTTCTGGAACTTGGCTGGGCTGAGCTGGAGCAGGTGCTCCCACAGGTGTAGGAGTGGAATATGTTGGAAGGACAAAGCTGTAAAAAGAGGTGAAATCATCATGATAAATGGCAGGAGGATGTGCCAGTGGGATCAAACATCTGTTTCCTTGAAGTTTGCTGTGTTCTCGTTACACCCTTGTTTCTCTATCAGTCTGCTTTTCACAGGACAGAGTGTTTCATATTGATTCATGTTGAAATTAACTTGTAGGAAGGGAAAATGGGGGGGGATGAGAAACGAGGATATGTTGAGAACAACAAGAGAATAGCATTTTTACTCTCTTCCTTCCTCTTTTTGTCAACTGTTCCACCAGCTGATCAGGTCGAGAGAGTCATACTGGCCTCATGGTGGCCAAAACAGCTCCTGCTGGGAGAAGGGAAGAATAGGAAGGTTTCTAGTGGAATCTGTCCCCTTTAAGAGCTTTTGAGTTAGTTTTTTAGCTAAGCTAGCCATGAGCAAGGCTGCCTAGTTGGAGGGAGAGTCTTGAAACTCTTTTTTTCTGGGCTTTGCAGTATCAGTGGCAGCCCTGTGGAAAGACAAAGCTGTGCTCTGTGCATACCAAACACATCTGGTTTGGAGGTGAGGCTGCAGCTGGGCAGGCCCAGGCTGAATTCCTGGTGTGGACTGACTCTGCCTTCCAGACCTGCTACTGAGTCTCTCTGCATTAGAGGAAAACAGAATGAGCAGAGACACTCTGAAAAATGCCAGCCATTCATGGTGACTTTTGGGATGGTCATGAAGTAAAATTGAGCAGTTATGGAATAATGAATCATAAGCATAGAAATTAAATACAAGTTAATGTTGCAGAGTTTGAACCTGTGAAGAAACTCAACTTCATGCAGCTGCTGACACTGACTGAAATTGGCAGTGTGTACTTTTTGGGGGATGGTGAAACTCTTTAGCCAGTTTTAGGACAATGTTTTCATTATGCATCAGTAGATTAAATCATTTCTAGAACACTGTTTCTATGGCAAAGATAGGAGAAGTTGAAAAAAATTATGTGTGCACACACAAACACACCTACATTAAAAAATCAAATAGGTGTATATATTTCATAAAACACTTAAGATTTTAAACATATGCAATTACAATATATTGTAATTGGACAAAACTAAAATCAGCCTTGTGCAAAGCTGCTTGGCATCCTGTCTGCCGTGGATAATAATTCAAAACAGGTACAAGCTACAGGGTGTTTTTGTTACTGGCAAAGATGCTTGCAGGGAGTTGCTTGTGCCCAGATTCTCTGTGCTGGAGTGCAAACCCACCAACACATGCAGGAACTGGGGATTGCCACAGGCCAGCTCCAGGAAATCCTCTCAGACCTCTCAACAGAGTGAACAAACTTCTTGGGTGTGTCTGTGTGCAATACATGCAGTGGGAGGGAGGATAAATATCCCAGTATTTTCTGTGTGAATCAGCAGCTTCGTGGCTCCAGGCCAGCCCAGCCCATTGAACTGGTGCTGTTGTGGGACTCATGGGCTCCAGACTCTGCTGTGAGCTACTCAGCAGCTCTGACTGTCAAAACAAGACAGGGGCCATGCTAATACCATATTGGAGGTTGATTTGTTTACAGCTTCATTAAATCCAGCCCCTAACGAGTCCCCAGGTCATGCACTGAGATTAAATTCCACTGATAATCTGACCTTTAAGCTCTGCCCTCAAAGGGATGGTGGCTCCCTCCCTCCCCATCTGAGAAGAGAACTCATCAAATAAAGCCTGGGCAGTGCTTTGAAGGTGTGATTATTCAGGATTCTTGAGTGTCTTATCTCTCCCTGTGACTGTTGTGTAAAGTGACAAGCTAAATTCTACTCAAAAAAATTGTTTTACTAATAATGTAGGTAATTTGATTTCTAAAAATTCAGACATTATTAGTGTTTCTTTAATTTTCTATATTTTAGAATTAAAAAAAACAAATAAAATGTAAATTATCTATAGATGAAAGAATAAGCATTAGATAGAAGCATAAGTGCCTGTGGGTAAGGAGCAGGGAGAGTATCACTAGGTACATAATTAGGTTGAGAAGTACACAGTACAAGGCCCAGAAGTGTTACAAAATAAATCTCCCTCTTTAAAAAGCAACCCATTGTGGCTGGGCAGAATCTCCTTGGAAATTTCTCTAAAATATTTTCAAAGAATCTCTGTAAAAATTATATTTTCCTTCCCTTCCCCAGGAGGTGTCACTGGCTGGCTAAAATAGCAACCAGTACCAAGGCAGACCAGTGTTGGATGTGCTGCACATACTGGTCTCAGATTTGTAGCACAAGAGCAAATCCTCAGCTTCCTGTGAGCTTGCAGGCAGATGTGCCATTATTTTCCCAGTAAATGTTCTTTGGACGTGAGTGATGATGCAAAAGGTGAACCAAATAAAGCCACCTTCAAGGCTGTGGAGAAGGAGCCACTTGTGCTTTGTAAGAGCCCAGAGAAGAGTTTCTGTGTGCAGTGCAAGGTGCTGCCAGTGCTCTGCCTTTCAGCTGCAGGCGCCAGTTCTGAGTTCAGAGTCTGGGTTGTTATTGGGGCCCACTCAAACCCCAGTGCCAGGTGCCTCGTTTCATCTCAGATGATTTGTGTAGGTGTAGAGGCACATTTGGTGGTTACTGTCAGCTCCTAGCAGTGGTTATTGCATTAGGGTTTTAAATAAACCTCTTTCTGTCTTTGATCAGGTCCCTTCTGTGACATCTGGATTTCAGGCAGCAGTTGACTTGCTCAGTCCTTTGGCTTTGTTTCAGTTCTCTGCAGTCACCCGAGGAAAGGAATCCCCTTCAGAGCAGAGTAAGTGTCAGATGGCTTTTTACAGTAATACCCTGTGGATTTTGTGTATGGCACTGGCCTCACACCCGAGGAAAGGAATCCCCTTCAGAGCAGAGTAAGTGTCAGATGGCTTTTTACAGTAATACTCTGGTTTTTTGTGTATGGCACTGGCCTCTAAGTGAAAACTGTACTCAAGCCATTCCAGAAGCAGGATTCTGTTGACTCATTTAAAACCCACCTTAATAACTTATGCACAGGGAATCAGAAGTTCCCCTGGACTTTGGTCCTTTTATTCCCAAAAGAACATTTTGAAGATGAGTGTTTTGAAGATTTCTGACTTGATATTTGTGTTTTCCTCAGCCACTGGCTGTAGTAAGTGAAGTGATTTAAAGATAGATCAAGGCATGAGAAGGGAGATGTGAGTTTGCTTATTCAAGTGCAAACCAGGAACTTGAGACTGGAATTTTATTTCTCAATTCACGACTTGGAGATGTAGGATTCCCTACATCTCTGTAGGACTCCTTTTGTGGCATGTCTTGTTTGGATATTTAAAATGAGCATCTGAGGTGAGAACATTTCCCTGTACAGTTGATAAATGCTGCTCTTCTATTGTGGTTTTATTGTCAAGCTTTGCTTGGAAAACACCACCATGTTTTTCTCCCCACCTCCCACCCCCTTGGTGTTTGTTTGGATTTTTTTTTGTTTTTCAGATCTTCAGAATCTCAAAATTTTGGGCCTGGCCTACTTCCTGTACCTCTTCCTGTTTTCTGGCTTGGAGTACACACTAAGTTTTCTCACTCACCAGAGATTCCACTTCAGCAGGTATTGCAATAAATGTTTGGATATTTTCCAAATTTTTTATTTAAGGTCTCTTCATGTATTTTCAAGAGAGGCTTTCTGACATTAGTAAAGCCACCCCTGTGTTCAGTGGTATTTGGGCTTTGTAAGAAGAATTGATGAAATATAGACACAATGTTTATTATGAAAGAAAGTACTCCATCTACAGCTTCTAAAAACTAGGGATTATAAATACCCAAGATTAAATTTAAGCTCCTGAAATAGGTATAGCTGTGCTAATTGTACTGATTATAGTAAAACCTTTTCTTGCTCAGAAGAGTTTTTGGGTATCAGGACAAATACTGAAGCTCAAAGAAGTGAAGGATGGGGGGATATCTGTGTGCTGATATTTGCTCATCAGCAAATTCTGCATGGCATATGGTGTGCAGTCATGTCACAGAGCCTGACTTCCTGTAGTCAACCACCAGAGAAGAAAGAGCAGAATCCACCAACAGCTCAGCTTGAAATACATTTTCTGCCAGCTCATAGGAAGAATTCCAGCCAGGAATGTGAACTTGCAACTTGATTCCTGTGCGTGTCCTTCCCTTTGAGTAATTCTCAGGGGTTGTCTCATCTTTCCCTGTCTTTCATTACAGTTTGTGGCTTAAGTAACCCACGTGTGTCAAGGAGAGGTTTTGTAGTGCTCTGAGCTCTGTTGTGTCCTGTGCACTCAGGGCAGCCCTCAGTGAGCTGCAGAGCTGTGTGCCAGCAGTGCAGGCTCTGAGGCAGCAAGCTTGAGAATATGCACATCATTCAGTCAGTGAGAGAGGGGAAAGGGAAAGTTGAAGAAAACTGAAAGGTGGAGGGAGTGATGTCTCAGGCTTCCCAGTGTAACACAAGACCACACCAGCTGTGCCTTGCTGACCTCCATCCAACCCTCCATGAGCTGCACCTTGGAAACCAACATCTCCTGTGCACATGCACAGATGTTCACAGCTCAGGGTCGTCGATGTGCTTTGTGGGCCACCCCAGAAACCCTCACCTAGCCCAGAGCAGCCCAGAGGTGGCTGCAGCACTTGCCAGCATTGTCCCACCTCTACAGTAAGACCTTGGGGCCTTCCCTCCTTGCTCTCTGCTGCTGGCAGTGTTGTGAGACCCTGCAGAGCTGGGAGAGCCCCAGGAGCTTTTTGTGGCCTTTGCTCAGGAGTGGTGGATCCCAGGGGGGAATGCTCCGTGCCTGACTCCTCATCTGTGCTTTTGCCTCCCTTCCAGCATGCAGCAGGGCAAGATGTTTTTCTTTATTGGAATAACAATGGCTGTGATCCAGGGAGGCTATGCTCGCCGAATCAAGCCAGGAAATGAAATCAGAGCTGTAAAAAGGGTAAAAAAAAAATCAATATTTCTTTTTCTTCCCCCTCCCACAAATCTGATATGTTAATTTTCAGTCTGAAGTGCAGTGAAGGGTAGTTGGAGGTTATAACTGTATTTGTCCAATCAAAAGAAATTTCTCTCTCATCTATCCAGCTAAATGACTTCTCAAAACTGGTTGTTGGGCACTTATCTAACTAAACTTTGGAACATTAGAGCTCTTTCTTATGATATGAGCAACAATGCTATTGAAACTTTGTGTTCTTCATATTTAATTACAGTAAGGAATGAGAATAAATTGTAGATCTGTGCAAGTTAGGTAGAATATTGTGAAGAGTATGCTTTATTTCAGTGGTTTCTCTTGCAATGCAGAAACTACTAAAGCTGCTTCAGGGCTGATCTCTGACTTTCTTTCTGGGAAATTATTTTCAATCTGGCTATCTTTATGCTTGACAGGCTTTCCCTGGAGTATGTTTCACTGCTGGGCAGGGAGAAATAGATTCTTTTTGCAATCTGGTTTGTTGACACGTAACAAAAGCATGTATCAATGTTCAGGCTGAGGTTTCACTGACAGAAGTGTACATTCCTTTGTTTTGCTTGGCTCTTTCCTCACAGAGATACTGCAGCTGCTGTGCTGGGATGGCAGGGAGCAGCTCCCTGCAGTTTATACAGCTGTGGGGACAGTAGATGTGTCCTTTACATTTGTGTGTGGAACCCAACAAAGCACTGCCTTGGCTCCTTGGCAATAGGTTTGCTTGGACTGCTAGAGCCTTGATTAATGTATTTTACATTATTTTGAGGCCCGTGTGATTTCACTGGTGGAAGGGTAGATTTCCAAACCACTGCATTCCAGTGAATTGACTCAGTTCCTCTTAAAGTGATTTCTGCTGGTGAAACAATCTCCCTCCACCCTGGTCCCTGGCAGGCAGACACTGCTGCTGCTGTCACGTTTCCCTGTGGATGAACATCAGCTGTGCTGCTTCATCCTCCACATCCCCCGAGGGCTCTGTCAGCCTGCTGTGTCTGCTGGCACTGCACTGCCCTCTGCACCTCTCATGTCCATGCTCCTTCCCCAGCCCTGCAGCAGGACTGTCACCTCAAACTGTCACCACTCATTTGCTGGGCTGCTGGCTCCTCAGAACGCCCTCAGTGTCTGCTCTGCAGAGACCCCCAGCCCTGGGGACTCCTCTCCATGGAAGCCCGTGGCTTTTGTGGGAATTCCCCCTTTTGCTGAAGTGATTCTGGCAGTTTGTGAATCTGCACCATGTGGCAAAAGTGGCCTCTCTCAGCACAGTGGTTACAGTAGCTCATTTATCACTGAATCTTCAAAATGAGGCACTCGGTGGCAGTGAATACCCTCCTTTATCACACACAAAGCAGATCTGATCTGTCTTTTCTGCAGGGGCTCTGTAAGAAAGGCAGGCATCACAGGGGAATGGCAGTCCAGCTCTTGGAGCAGATGAAGAATGCTTTTTATTTTGGGGGTTTGAATTTTAGATGCACCCTCTCCCCCCTTTTTTCCTCTTGCCTACAGAAACCTGAAAGTTAAAGATAAAATCAGCCAATAACTCTGAGAAAAAGCAGAGGAGCTGTAGTCCTGCTGCACACAAGCTTTTTCTTTCCTTCTGCCAGCTCAGGAGATGAAGAGTTAAAGCCAGATTTCTCTCCAGGTCAACACGGAGCAAGAACAAAAATCCCTGCAAAACAGCAGCAGTGTAGAGAGAGAACTTGCATGTGCAATCATGTGAGAGTGAGAGGGAGCAGAAAGTTCATTGTGCTGGTGTGTGGCCGTGCAGGTGACTCTGAAGTGTCTGCTTGGGAAGAAAGGGCTTTCAGCCTGTAACCTGTGCGCTGTCCCATCCCGTGGGAGCTGGCAGGACACCTGGAGCTCGGCTCTAACCGAGTGACTCATTCCTTTTGCAGGCTATGATGCTGCTGATTCCAGCGTTCTTGTTAATTGGATGGGCTGCAAATGTGACCATGCTGAGTGCTGGACTGTTGCTGTACTCCTTCGGTGAGCTGTTCAAAAGGCACTGCATGCTAAGCACAAATGATTTTCCTTCGTGTATTTATTCACACTGTTAAAAAAAGATGCACTTTTAATTTCAAACAACAAGTAACAGTAAGTTGACACTTGGGTTTATGAAGTATGGACGAAACAGTGTCTGGGTTTTTTCCTGATGCTGTTTGTATCACAGGAAGTTGTCATGGTGCTATTTGGAAGCATCCCCAGTGCTCCTGTTGTCCTGTCTCACTGTAGAGCTCTTGAGGGTGTTTTTTTTACCCCTTCTTAGCAGACCTAGAAGCAAAATATCCACTAAATAGCTCAGCTCAGGAACAAAAGCAAGACATGGAACCTTTGTAGCCGAGGGGTGCTGCATTATTTCTTAGGCTGGAGACCTGCACACCCTGAGGGTGTTCAGAGTGAGGGGCAGGTGTTTTCAGTGTTTGCAAAATTCTGTTCTGCCAACCTAAACAGTCATGAATGAAGTTGGATCCATCTATTTGAAGTCTGAAAAGAGATTTCAGGTATTACCAATGCTGCTAATTGTTAAGCAGCTCCATATATGACTTAGTACAGAAGTGGACTTCCCTTTGCATGGTACAGCTTGATTTGGGAGTAAGCTGTAAACCACAAAATGTACTTATTGAGCCTGTTGTCTGTCTGGGGCCAGCTGTGTGTTTGACAGCTGAGGAGTGAGAGGGGTGTTCATTATGTTTAACCATATTTGATCTTCCCTGGCCCCCTCCTGTGCAGACTCCATCTCTTCCCAGTTAAGTCAGCTAGAAATGACCCTGGGGGGGTTCTCTTCTCCTTCTCTTCCTCCCTCTGCCCAGCAGTGGGGGCAACTACAGTTAAAGCAACTTTGATCATTCCTGCTCTTCCCTTCCCCTGCTTTACATGTTTGAGGCACTTCTTTCCTGGCAGAAAAGGCCCCTATTGCAGTAAGAGGGCAGTGATTGCTGAACAACAAAATCTTTGCGTCCAAAAAATTTTGTAACCTTTTCTTCTTGGATGTGACTTTCCCAAGAGAGGCTGTAGCTGCCTCTCCTCCCTGAGTCCAGTGCCCTGCCTGCACAGGGACAGTGTCACTCGGTACAGCCCCCTCATTGTCTGTTTGGAACGGAGCAATTCCCTGCTCCTCCTGATAAGAGCACAGTGATTTGGAAAGCTGCCAGCTGGCTGATCTGCCCTGTCCATCCCTGTCCCGAGGGCTCACAGAACGAGGGATGCTAATGTGAAACATCTGCTTGCAGCACTCACAGCTCTGGGCTCTTCCTGCAGGTTGGCTTGGAGGGGGTGTTCCCATCCCTGACCTGGATTAAACCTGGTGACTCAGTGGTGGTAGAGTGCCCAGAGCTCAGCACATTTCTCTGCAGCAGTAACGAGTTTGGGCCACATGTTTGTCACTGTTCTTGTCTGTTCTGAGCTCTGCTGTTCACTGACAGTCTCTTGTGTGGATTTTTCCAGCTGCAGCCATTGTTATCCCGTGTTTGTCAGCAGTGGTGTCAGGCTATGGTGAGTGTCCTTCCTGCTCTGACCAGCTGCCCTTGGCCACACCTCTGACCTTTGCACTGGCTTGGCTCAAATTGCACAAACTGACCTTGAGTTGAGTGAAGCATCAACAGGAACAGTTGTGGATCCATCTGGGGCCCTTCTGCAGGGGAGCACAGGGAACCAGCCTGGCTCATAACTGATAATTTCAGCACCAACAGCAATGATCAGTGACCATCAATATCACACTGGAATTTTGTGCTGTGTAACACAGCTCAGTCCAGTGTGATGGGGAAACTGCAGCGAGCTCATTGCTGGTGGTGATGAAGAAGATGAGAAGTGGGCAGAGGCCACAAACAGCACTGAGGAGGGAACAGTCTGGGCTCTCTGTAAAGGACACCAGCCATCCCTGCCAGCAGTGAAGTAATTTCTTGCTGATTCCTTAGAAAAGATCTTCTGAGGAACCTTCTGAAACCTTCCGGCAGCGGCTGCTGTTACCTTGTAAAGCAGATGTAGGTGTAAAGGACACCAGCCATCCCTGCCAGCAGTGAAGTAATTTCTTGCTGATTCCTTAGAAAAGATCTGAGGAACCTTCTGAAACCTTCTGGCAGCAGCTGCTGTTACCTTGTAAAGCAGATGTAGCTGGGGTGCCATCTGTGGATAACACAGCTTTGGGTCACCTGGGGGCCAGGACTGCAGTGCTTGCTGAGGTGCAAAAGCAAGGTTTTGCTCATTGAGGTCATGTTTATGTTGCTCTTATTTAGCTTGCATCCACAGTTCTGTGTTTATTGTACACCAGGGCCTTCTCAGAAAATCTTGTGTACAATGTGAAGATTTTGTTTTGGATAAGTTTGGGGGTTTTGAACTGCAAATTGTCCCAGTCAAGCATTTGTGCCAGGCCCTGGTGTTTATGCAGTTGTGAGGGCCTTGGTGGAGGGCAAGGATTGTTTTGGATAAGTTTGGGGGTTTTGAACTGCAAATTGTCCCAGTCAAGCACTTGTGAGGGCCTTGGTGGAGGGCAAGGGCAGGCTGGGGACTGGGTGTGAAAGGATAGCAGGAGAAGAGGCAAGTGGGAAATACCCCAAAGAACAAAGCTCCCAGAGCCACAGCCGTGCCCAAAGCCCACAGTGTCACCCTCTGCTTGCACAGGCACTGCTGGCCAGAAGGGACGAGTCATGGGCATCCTGAGGAGCCTGGGCGCCCTGGCCAGAGCCCTGGGACCCATCCTGGCAGCTGCAGGTGAGTGTGGCCTCGTGCTCCTTCCTCTCCTTGGCACCAGCCAGCCCAGGGGGGGCAGAAGGGGCACAGGTATCCCCTGCTTGGGGTCAGAGCCCCTGAGCATTTCAGGTGAAGGGACAGAGGAGGGGGAAGCAGCCTGAGAGCTTGAACTTGGGCTGATGTTAACACCAAGCAAGCCAGAACCTGTGTCCTGAGTGCAGCCCTGTGCCCAGCTCCTGGCTCAGCCAAGGGGTCAGAGATCTGTTCAGCTGTGCAGGTACAACAGCTTTGAGGGCATTCACACATCTGCAAGGACAAGCACAGTAACAAGATGAATTCCCTTTCTTTTGCAGTTTACTGGCTGGCTGGGGCAGAGGTTTGCTTCACTATCTGTGGAGCCTTTTTCCTTGTCCCCTTGGCTCTACTCAGGTCTATAAAACAGCAGACAAAGGAGGAGTAGGAAGGAACCACAAAACCAGCACCAGCTTCCAAGGACCTCTGCGAGACCTGACTCTTGGCACCTGACTGCTGAGCAAATAAGAAGATACACAATGACCAACAACACACAGCAGTTATGTTTAAGGTGGCCTCCCAGCCAGCTGGGTTAGCTTTGCAAATAGAAAAACACCAAACAAACGAAAACAGACACACACACACTCGCCAAGAGCTGAGTAAGGCATTAAGAGCAGCAGAGAAGCAGAAACAGCACAAGAGCAGCAGGCCTGGAGCACACAGGGCTCTGCTGCTCACCCCGAGCCTCTGCAGGGGCTGGGCTGGCACAGAACCAACCCTCAGCACCCTCAGCACCACTCTGATGGGTGTTTGTTTGTACAAGTGGTACCAGAGCTCTGCAGCTGCTGCATCCACACCTGCAAACGTGATGGTCAAACAAAAGCAGAGGCACTCTGCAGGCTGTCTGTAACCCACTGGTACTTTGGCACAGGTGGGCTGTTTTTAGTATACAAATGAATTTGGAGACATGTTTTATATTTCTAATACTGTGGGATATTTTTGATGACCAAGCCCTGTTCTTTTTGCATTACAATAAAGGGTTACATTGAACACTCCTGTGGTCAGTTCATTACAGTTGTTACCCCCCTTTGAACTGAACTGAACATCCCTGTCTGGCTGAGGCAAAAAGGGGCCAGAATTTCACCCAAGGTGCCAAAGGGCTCCTTGAGGGAGCCAGCCTTGGATGACAGCACCATGCTGATCCAGCCAGTGCCTGGGGGAAGGAACCACCACCAGGCTCTGCCCCTGGTGAGCTGGGAATCTCTGGGAAGGGAGTCCTGCCGTAACCAATTGGAGTATTTTCTGAGAAGGAAAGCCATCACTAATCAACACCTTAATTATTAAAACTAAGCAAGTGAGGCTACAGAATAAAAGTGTACAAGTTTTGAAAGCAGAGCATGATTTTTTTCAATAGTTTTATTTGTGAGTAGAACTTAATGATACAAGAAAGAAAGAAAAATACAGGACTTTATTCTGCCCCAAAGTGTGTAACCATACCATACATGACTACATTTCATATTGTAATACAAAGAACTAAAAGAACAAACTACAAAATTAGAAATTAAGAGTCATTGCATATGTGGTCAAGATAAATGGAGGGACTTCAGTAAAGAACTGAAACATACAGCAATTAGTCATTTAGTTACGACCCTGCAATAAAACACAATTTAGCAAAATAAGTGTTGTTTGCTTCCTAGTGTACAAGGACATACAATGTTAGAGCAGAAGCTGAAAGCCATTCGTGCCATGCAGTCCTGCCTGAGTGCTGCTGTCCAGGGGCTCTGCCCAGTGCCTGCTCTGTCCCACACCGGCCCTGCCACCTTTCCCACGGCCCCCGTGGCCACCTCGCCCCCTCTGCTCTCACCTGAACCCTGACAGCTCAGTTCCAGCTGTTCCAGCCCAAAGCCAGCCCGAGGCACGGGCCCCTCCCAGCCCGGCCCGGCCCTGCCTCCAGCCGCTCCCCCAGCCGGCCCTCCGTGCTTTCTGCTGCATCAATGTAAGGCATTAGTTCTCTGCTATTTTACCAATTGCAACATTTAATATTGTCCTAAAAGGTTACATCCATGTTCTGTTGTGTTACAGACACTTACTGTGAGTCAGTGTGTTGCCCTCACCCCCACGGGGTGTTGGGGTTTGCTGCTGTTAAACCCGAAATGCAAATTGTGGAAACCAGAAGTGGTCAGTGCCCCGCGGCCTGGGCCGGGGCACAGCACCCGCTTTCCAGAGAATTCCACCACCTTGACCTGCCTGATCTCAAACTACTTTTATAATTAGTGATAGACACAAGCATGGCAATAACTGGGAAATAGTGAACTCAGTGGCAAGAGTGATTTGCCATGCTGCACATTAAACAAACATTTATAGCAAACAGTGAAAATACACCTTTGAGGTTACACGGGATTTCTGTACTCAACCGCTGGCAACAACAACAAAAAGATTTAAAGAAAGGCCAGCTTTTGTAAGTGAAAATATAATTACTATAAAACAAGGTGAAATACTCAGTGTAATGCATTTACATTTTTGTCAGTGGGAAGGAACAAACACAAAAGGCTGCACATGGGGTTCATGCACAGCAAGGCTGCATGTGCAACAAAGGGATTTTTAAAAGGATGAAAAAACTGTGCTAAGGCCCAAAACACACCTGCCCATGCTCCACACCACCAGCTTTTACTTCAGTTACTTTTTAACCTTTTCTAACAGCCAAATCACCACATGACTCAGTGAGGCAAGAGCAAAGACAGATTTCCCTTAAACTGTAATTCACTAGAAAGAAAAAGAACAGGCCAAGACTGGGCTCTTTGAACACACAACGTGAGCGGAACACACCACGGACATTCCAGTCCTAGACAAAGACTGATTTCACCAGCCAGTTATAAAATAAAACAAAGTGAAAAACACTTTCATTTTGTAACAACAGTGAGAAGGGAGAAAGAGAGGAAGCAATGGAGAGCCTCAAAGCTTGGCCAAACCACAACCTGTACTCACAAGCTCGCAGAAGTTTACGTGTCAGTTCAAGAATTCACCCCCCTTGAGAACACCACTGCAAAAGCATCCTCTCTAAAAGTAAAAATTTAAGAAATTTACTTGTGACTTGGAACAGAATATTGGAAAGAACACTTCTTGTGGGTAAGCAATGGGTGTTTTATTCTTAATTGTGAAGTTTTTATATTCTTTTGCAAAGCAGTGCAGGCTTTAAATTAAAAATAGTGAATCAATGCCTTCCACATGGAAGTCATTTACATTTGATTACAAACTAGGGATCAGATCTGTGGCAGCTGCTGAACACACAGGATTAGCACCTTTTTGGACACGAGTTTCTGGTTATAACCCTAAACAATCAAGCCATAACTTGAGGGGCTGGTTGGATTAATTGTGGCATTCATTTACATAGTAAGACAAAACACTCAGTACGATCTGGTACATTCTAGTGGTTAATGGATTTTAAAATATGACAGTGTTTCTGCAGTGGGTTGGCCTTTAGGAGTCACTCTTCTTTTTGCTCTTCTTCAGGAAGGAAGGAGTGCGGAACTTCTTTTTCTTTTTCGATGGGGACTTCCCTGGAGATTCATCACTACCTGCATCAGCTGCTGTCCCCTCCTCAGCTGTGGGTGTTGCTGGCTCCTCAGTGGGTTGGGACTGGGGTTCTTTATTTTCCACTGCAGGTGGTTCCGTTTGGCTTTTGGGCACATCATGATCACATCTCCCTTCCTCCTTCCCTAAGGGAGGGAAGCCGAGTGCTTCCGAAGGCTCATCGGGGGTGAGATCTGGGAGGGTTTGCTTGAAGGTTGCAGCGTCACTGTCATCTCTGTAGGTCTGCTCCTGCCGTGTCTCTGGTGGACGGACAGACAGCGACAGTCAGTTTACAAAAGTGTCCCTGGAGCAGGGCCAGTGAGGCAAGTGGATGTGAGCGCGCTCTATAAGAAACTAATATATTAACTTGGCACGAAAGCCTTTGTAATAGGGCTGTTCCCCAGCTTTGGGCACAGAAGAAACAAGATATTCCAAAGTTCTGTTTGTTTTTCAGCTTCTTCACACAGAACAGATAAAGCTGAATTGTATCAGCAAGAAAGTAACTGTTCAGACCTTGCTCCTGGTTTACTTGTGATATTTGCAGGCAGCACAATATTTTTGCACAATAAAGCAGGAATTAAACCTACAGTTTCCATTGGCATTGAGCAGAGTGTTTTGCAATTCCGTACTTTTATTTTTCTTTTGGAGAGATAAAACTAATTGCTGATTTGCAGTGATCCTATACATGCAAATCCATTAATTTCTAAATTGGTGCTTTGCCAATTTATAATCCCAATGAGGAGATTTTCATAATATTCTTCCATAAGATCTGACAGATATTGATTCAAAATATAATTTCCTATCACAAAGGCTTCACTATTTTTTTGCAAGATATGAGTACATATTATGGATTCCTATAAGTAAAATCCATGTAGTTTATCAAATTAAATGAGCTCAGCAGGTTATGCAATACAGCTTGTTTTGTGTATTGTACGTGATGTCAACAGCCAAACTCACCCTGTAAAAGGGAACATCGAGAGTCCAGCGGCAGCTGAATGTCCAGAGGGGAACTGAGCCACTCCTCCCTCTGTCCCCACTCACTGCTGTGCTTTAGGATGTTCTGTGTGGGGCTCCTCTTTGTGCATGGCTTGAGCAAGGAGCTCCCTGCTCTGCAGTGTCCCACTAGCTGTGCCACATCTCTCCCCACCCGTGTTACGTAAGGAGGAATTCAGAGCAAATTCCAGGCCATGCTCATCGTGAGGCACAAATGAAAGGCAGCTATTTTTTCCTCCTTTCAAGATCTTGTTTGTTTTAATTTGAAAAGACTGAAGGCTTTCAGAAGAATTTACAGAAAATACTTGATACTTTCACATTTTTCCTATAAAAATGACAGTGTTCTTTTTACTTCTGCCAGATGGGATTAATAATTCTCTGATATATTTTAGAGGGCTCTGTTCTGTGAATACCTGCTAGGAAACAAACATGTTCTGCCTAGAGCACCATGAACTTCTAATAGGTTAAATAAACACCACACACTAGTATCCACTCAGAATGCACAAGTTAGCAGTTTAAAAGTTATAATGCAGGCAGGATTTAAATCAGAGCAAAAAAGGGAAAGCAGTTATGTACAGTACAAGCTGCCTTCTGAAGCTGTAGTTTAGCCTGTCTACGTATGGCAGACACATTAATAAGAAACACCAGTTACAGTTCTTCACTACCACTACCCTGCTTTTGGATTTGACTTCTCAGGAATTAACTGAAAACATTGCTGAGCTCCTCTCCCTGGGATCCAGTGGCAGCATGTGTGGGAATGGCTCAAAGCTGCACCAGAGGAGGTTCAGACTGGACTTTGGGAAGCATTTCTTCACTGAGAGGGTGGTCAGACATTGAAATAGGCTTCCTTCTTACTGAGAGCTGGTCAAGGCCCCAGGCCTGGCAGTGTTCAAGTGGCATTAGGACAATTAGCTTTAATTTTTGGTCAGCCATGAATTGGGTCAGGCAGTTGGACTAGATGGTCATTGCAGGTCCCTTCCAAGTAAAAAATATTATATTCTATTCATTACTTGGCCCAGTTTTTAGAACAGGCACCATATTGGATTGTCAGGTTTATTCTATATTTTTAAAATTAAGTTTAAAAGATAATTTTGAAGTCTTAAAAAAGGGTTTAGAGATTCTTCAAATTAAAGAATAGGAAGCTACAGACATTCAAACAGCATTTGCCAGCTGGCTTGAGCATTGAATAAATATAAATGGGTTTGTAACTCATTAACCCAGGACTGCCATCCTTCCCAGTTTGTCAAGATCCCATCATCCTTAATAAACAGATTTACATGGTGCTGGAATCAAGCAAACATCTGTTTATCTAGTTTGCTCAGGGCAATATTTTACCAGAATTTAGAAGATTTACAAGTTCCACATTCAATTAAGCCAGCACACAACATGTAAATGCCCTGCTACTCTACCTCATGGATTTCAGTAACATAACTAGAAAGCTTTAAAAATATTTTTCTTGCTGCAAAACCTATTTACAGTTTAAGAACTCAGCAGCACCTCAACATTTAAAATTATTAAAAAAAAAAATTACGTTTACATCCATGCTCTCCCTTTATTTATATATATATATACATATATACTGTGGTTTAGGAGTTTAAAGCATAACATCAATACTGGTGTGTGTTTACAATTCACATTATTTGTGAAAATAAATGTTTATGGGGTTTTGGGTTTTTTTTTTCAACACAACAATGTGGACAAACATACAAACTAGGATATAACTGAGTTAAAAAACACTTAAATTATTTCAGCTATACTTAAACAGAAAGACTATGATGAATCAAAGCTGAGAAGAGGTTGTATAGTGACAACATTGTCATTCAACAGAACCTCCTCCAACCAAAATCATCATGATACAAGCTTCCAGTTATTCTCTAAAATAAGCTTTGTATGTTTGTCCTGGACAACTTTTACAACTAGAAGAGTTTGTCAAACACAATTCCCTGTCCAAAAGAACTTTCAGGTTTTAGAACTTTATCAGTAACATCACAGGTGTCTCCAATATAGTTTGACTTTCACACCTATGACAAACACACTGACTTTTGGATATAACAGGACATACAAACATCCTTATTCCTTTAAAGTATAATCTGAAGGAGCTCTGCAGAGCCAGCCAAAACAGCTGTAGAAGTTGCTGCCACCAAGTACTTGCTGTTATTCCTTGGCTGGAATTTGAATTCCCTACAGTTAACACAAAACATAGGAGTAGTCCCATATCCATTTCCATGCAGAAGTCTGCTGGGTAAATTTAAATCCATGTCAGTGGATTTTGCTCTGGAATAGATTAGGAACTCTTCCATTTTGTTACCAGGCCCAAGCTGTGTGGGCAGCAGCAAACTATTGGGGCAGAAACTGCCAGGGCTGTTTCAGCTGTATCTGCCAGGCAAGTTCAGACTATTCCTTTTTAAACTGAGGAATTGGACACACAGATATGGAAACACGGAAGGTGACTTTCACAGCTTCTCTCAAAGGGGGAGTGTGCTTTAACATGAGATCTGCAACTGCCTGGAATTGCATGGAATTGAGAACTAAAGAACTCAACATCTCAACTGAAAAAGCCTGCTTTTTTTAAAAAAAAGCAAAACCAAAAAAAAAACTTAGTAAACAAAGATGCAAGAGTGAAGCAAAGCACAAAAGCAGGTCAGAGTATGGAATGATACTTACTATGGTAACAGGTATTCTTTAGCATATCCATCTCCTGTTTGTAACGCAGCCACAAGAAGAAAAAAGCACAAGTAGAGAATCTATGCATTCATCACAGCCATTGTGTTACGTTAGAAGAATGGTTGCAACCATTCTTGTAGAAAACAGAATGAGATGAAGTAGTGAATGGCAGACTAACAGACAAGTGATATATCCAATGTACAAGGTAAAGGAAACAAGACAATAATTGGATTACACCTGATCAAGATTATAATTTTACCCTTTTTTAAGGGAATTATCAACTTTAGCTAGCCCTGCTCTCCTTTTAGTTAAAACTATGACAAAAGGTGAGCAAATAAGCAAACGTAGATTCAAATTGAGTAGGAAAAATATTTACTGAGGTGTAATCCAAGTACAATAATGTTTAAGAAATGTGCAATCAGTGAAGAAGATTTACCAAAGCATCTAGATATGTGTCTGGTTCACCATCAGACACGATTTCATTTAGTAAAAGCAATTACCTCATAGAAAATGTACAAAAAGGTAAATCAGTTGAGAAACACCAAGAGATGACAAGGCAATTCTGAAGAGATGGAAATTTGTCTTTATATTAATGCACACTTCTTTATTATTGTAAACGAAACTGTTAGACTCACAGTTCAGTGGAGTATCTCGTAGGTAGTACAACAATGAAACACAAGAAGTCATTGACTGTTATTAGCTCTAGTTCATGTTCTCCATGCAGTTACTGGCCCCCCAGCCCCAGGGAGCAGAACGTACCTTCCTCTATTTTAATGGGCGTGCTGGGAGGAGTGCGGGCTGAACTGGGCTCAGGGGGGCTTTTCTCTTTCTGTGGCCTGCCATCTTCTGAAGGCTCTGCAGGGGTAGGCAAAGGGAAATTAAGAAGGCAAATAAAACCTCTCTGCATGTAAGAAAACAAGTGTCCTTTTGCTCCATGCACAAAAGATACCAATACATTTTTCTGAATCAAAATTCTGCCAGGGTATTAAATAATACCAAAACAAGCAAAAGAAAATTAAGTGATAGTTTGATACTAAAAACACTGTTCAAGTCACTGTTGTGCTCTGTAGCTCTTTCTGGAGGGTTTTTTTTTTCTTTAAGCAGGCATGAATAATCATTTAGGAATTGGTATATGTTGCTGTTATAAAGAAAACTTGTGAGGAAATCCCACAAGGAATATATAAACAAATATGGAGGAGGGGCTATGCTACCAGGCCTACACAAGATAACACTCTTTTGCTTGCTTTGTATTGCTGAAATTTGGAGTAAACAAAATTGCATCCCAAAAGAAAAGAAAACTGCACAGATAATCAGAAATACATGCAGTAATTATATGATTCCAAACAGATTTCACAGTAGTTTGAGTATTTGTTATTAGTAAGGAGGGTTCTCTTTGCTTCCAGCTTTAAATAGCCCTAGATCCAAAGGAAAATATTAATAGAGTACACCATATATCAGGAACAACACTAAAGTGTTGTTCCATCCAGGTCACCTACACAATTAAAGTGAAATCAGTCCCACAGATGAGAGTCAACTGACAGAATCTCCACATGGTGAGATAAAGAGGTGGTTCCTTGGATTGCAAGCACAGCTGTACCATGTTAGTAATACCTGAGGCCTCAGCCAAAAGGTCAGGATCAGACCTTAATGCTTTGATCACTGCAGTATGAAATTCCTTATGGGAGGACTTCTGCCCATCTGGCTCTTCTCCATTTAGATGTGGGAAGCTTTGCTGCATGGTCTGACAAGGAACCCATGCAGCAGCAAACTGAAAGTTATCTAAAGACTTTGGCAGTGATGACACGTCACGATCCTGTAAAGTCTTCGTATCTGCTCCTTGAAAGGTGTTTGATCTCCCTTTCAAATCCAGAGATTTTTTATCTGACGTGTTTTTCTCACTGATGGGCTGATTTCTAAGCACTGCACTCTGCTCCCCAGCTGGTGTCTGTCTCAGTAACACAGTCTCTCCATATTTTGATACCTTATCTAAGAAGGATGTGGCATTGTTACTGAGAGAATAAAGGTATGCAGTTAAACAGGCATGACAGCACAGCATCCCCCCACCCCACCCAGTACTTCATAAACCAAACACAAGGGTTCCTACATTGTGGTCCCAAAAAGCAGCTGCAGGGAACATCCACTGTGAAAAAACAGCATTTTGGATTCTTGCATCACTCAAGTTCAAAACCTCACAACAGATGAGCATTCTAAGTATAATCCCTTAAAATTATTCAAAAGCAAAGCAGGAGAACACTTGAGATGCACCAACAGCCACTTTTTATAGCACAATTCTGTCATGGGGTAATTGAAAAAGTCCATTTTGGTAGAAGTCCCCACAAGATGTCACATTTCCAAGCAACAATCAATGTTATTCTGTATCTTCTCCATTCAATGTATTTCTCAAATCCACAAATTTCAATGACTCAAAAACCTGCAGTGTTGCTGCTGTAAAGCACCACCACTCCTGACCTTAGCCCAGGCTCTAGGGCCACGGGAAACAAAGCAGAACAAAACCAGTACCAAAACACCTTTTTGATGGAAGTTTTCAACTTCCTACCAGCAGGAGTAACTGGCCCTACTGCCCAGTTTGTCTATAAGGACAATTTTAGAGTGAGATCTATGCATTTTACAGAACACACTTAAAATGTGTGATCTAAGTGTTTTATCTCAAACTTACTTTTCAAATTTCTAATTCACACTGGAAAAACTGAAACATACAAAAGCTGGGTAATTCATCCATGGCCTTTGCAGGTAACCCACCTTTCAAATTACTAAGAAACTTGCTGGTACAACAATTGCAGAAAAAACACACACAGAGAAACCAACCTTCTGGTCCCTTCTGCTTTCTTTCTACTTCTTTGCGATACTCTTCCAGTTCTCGATCAGTGAGTTTATTGAAGGGATTTGGTCCTGTTGTGCTCACTATGACTTTTGGTTGATATTCTTTCTCAATTATTGCCTTTGATGCAGTCACCAGTTCTCCCTGGCAAAAGAAAATTAAGATACATCTGCAATCAAGCAGTAACTTGCAGAACTTTTAGAGGTTTAGAGGCTACAAAGCAACCAAAACAAAAACAAAAACATAACCTGGAAAGTGCTACTTTTTCCTCTTTTAGATTTAAAAAAAAATCTATTGAGATTTTTTTTTATGTGATTCACAGGAGGTTAATATAAAGGAGAAAACAAGTCTCCTCTAGGGAATATCCACCATTAAGCAGTAAATCAAACAGCAGCCAAACAGTCTAGCTGAATTATATTTAAAGTCACAAAAGTTTATCAAGTTTCTTTTTCTCACCACAAAAGAAACATGATACCAGGCCCACCTGCATGGCAGTCTGGGCACAGAATACTCAACGGGTCAAGAACTCAGCTCATGGGTATTTTTGTTTCTGTTTTGCTTTGGTTTTTATTATTATTATTTTGCTTTGGGTTTTTGTTTTGCTTTCTATTTTTTTAATAACAGAAAAGCCATTTCTTGCAGCTACTACATTACACCTAACAGATGTTATAGTAAAAAGCCATCTTGTATATGTTCTGTATATTCCAGATTAACAGCTTATTACAAGCCATTTTAAAGTAATTAAGGTTAACTGTAATCAGATACAAGTTAGCATATTTACATCTATAACATTTGTCATATAAGCCAGATAAAAAGTTACACAAATAAAAATATAACGAGCAATTCTAAGTACAGCAAGTTCTGGTGGACAAAAGCAGCTGCATCAGAGATTCTCTAATGTTAAAGTTTTTCATTTTTCGTCTCTAATCCTATGGTAAAGGCTACAGCCACTGGATTTTCATTGTCTGAGGTACAGAAAATGCTTGCCTGGAGATAGCTGCTCTATCTCTCAAATGACTTGTCTAACCATTTGGGTTTTTCCACTGGATACACAGAACTCTGACAATAGTTTGTTAATGACTGATGTGAACTGTGCCCCATGTCATGGTGACACCCAAACTGTCTTCATTATGAAAAAAAGAGATATTTGAACTCCATTACCCAAGAGGCATGGGCTACTGATTGACCCAAGTCACCTCCATATTCAATGTTGCCTGTACAATATTTAGAAGAAAGCATCAGAAAGCACAGTTCAAAAATATGCAGTGCCTAAAGAGAGACAAACATTCCATCCCATGTCCACACTTCATGGACAAGCACAGGGTGGCCACTGTAAAACTGATGATGCAAATAGACAGAATGCTGTTCTGGATGGCAAGAGCTGCTTTGGACAAGATGTCAGCACCAAAGAGGTGACAGACAAGGATGGCTGGATGGAAGGGGGAAAAGAGCAGTTCTGAAAGCCTGATGAGAGGTCTCCAGAAATCTGGTCTAGAGCAATCCAGGGAGGTAAGATGGATGTCAGAATCTATGCTGCTCTTCAGGAAGCAAACACCAGAGAACAGTGTAACAATAAACCTCCACTGCAAGAAAGGAATGATCCTGAAAGGAACTGCAGGAGAGAAACATCTGTAAAACATTACAGATCACTTCCATTTCCTCATAAAATAAGAGGAAAATTCATTCTATATGCAGAATGTCAGTAGAATGTCAAAAGCCTTTTTTCAAGGCATATCCATGAAGCATTGATTTGACAGTAACAGTTTTTCACAGAAGATAATCCAGAAAAGGGTCAGAGAAACATCAACCTTTGTACAAATCCTAATTGTTTTGTAGAAAATTCAAAACACCCCTAAAATGACAGGTCTCAGCTTTGAATGATGGCAGAAAACTGATGCCCATGGAAATTTCTATTTCCCTTTCTGTCTTTGCCCACACTTCAAACTAAGTCCATAGTTTTAATTGAAACTCAGCATAAGCAGCAGGACCTTGTAAAGCACTGATCTCAGGCAGAGTTTCTAGAGTTTACTGGGAACAAGACACACAGTACCCATTACTATCCCTGGAATTTCTAACAATCTCTTTGTCAGCATAAGCAGCAGGACCTTGTAAAGCACTGATCTCAGGCAGAGTTTCAAGACTGAACAAGACACACAGTACCCATTAGTATCCCTGGAATTTCTAACAATCTCTTTCAATGTAGCAAATTAAATCCAGAATTTCTAATGAAGCAGAATGTTACTGAATGCCTGTAGATTTAATGGTGACAAACAGCAAGACAGGCAGTTTGCAGATGCCTGGTGCACTGGCATGATGTGTTCTCCCACTTAGGAGAGTACCTTTGTTAAATACTGGGAACAAAAGCAACAAATCAAGCCTATCACATTTACTAGACTGAAAAAAAAAGAAACCAAAATTAAACCTTCACAAAAACCACAATGCACACAGTATTTGTACTTGCTGAGTAGCTTTGACCCAAGACAAGCAGCCTTGAAAAGATCAGAGGCAACAATGTTGGATCATAAAAGCAGAAAAATTATACAAGAGATCAGAAAGGAAAACTTTTATTTTATTTTAAAAAGCTATTTTTATCCAGTTTTATTTAGTATCAACAATATTGAAGCTGTTCAAAGGCCACCAATGAAAATAATACTAGTAGAGGGACTGAGTCTATGTGGGAAATAAATTCTAGTACTATGTTAATAAGTTCTGCAATAGGGTTACTCTATACCAGTATGATTACTCTAAACCATCATTACTTCTAAATCAATAAGCAGCTATGTTTTACTTCACAGAACAAGCCACAGAACAGCCTTCAAAGAATTTAAATAAAAATATACAACACAAAATGAAAAATGGGACAGAAAGAAAACAAGTATAAAGGACTAAAAAGTTCAGAACATATTTCCACTGGTTAAACGTGACACTAAAATAGACAAGACTTTGCAGAGCTGACCATGCCATTCAGATTCCTAAGAATGTTCAGAAAAACTGAACAAGAAAATTAGTCTGGAGTTACTTCCAGTATTAAAGAGCCTGTAGAGAGGGAATAAATTCTCATAGACTCACACTCTGTTTCATCATAAGATGACATGAAAAAAATTGATGTTCTAGTGATCTCATTTGGATTAGGTTGATCTTAGTATTACTTTGATGATGATTCCAAAAGTATTCAGATGACTATTTGAAATTTGATCACATGTGTATGCACTCAAATATCAACAGCATTTTGTGCACTGTAAGAAACACTGGATTATGTTAATGAAGAGAATGCATTTTCACTCTCTAAGGGCACACACAAAGACACAAAGGGAAAGCCATTTATAGCTAATGATATGCAATTTGCCTTCATATTAAACATGGACTTCATACTTCCTACATGAAATTTAGAAAATTAAGTAATTTTGTAACTTCTAGACCAAACCTGGCTTTTAGAGAATAATTCAAAACTGGCCATTATTTAACAGGCAAGCACTTCACCTTTTTCTCAGGGATAAATATGACCAAAACTGGCACTTTATATATGCCAATTCTTCTTTCAATCAGACAGGAGGTTATTAATAATGGTCTAAGTTAACATTTGCTCCTAACACAATGTGACATTAATGCAGTGCCTTTATCCAAAACACCAAGATTCCTGAGGTACTGTTCATGTAGAAGTCACCACTCAAACTCAGTGCCACCTCTGGGGCAGCACTGAGAGGGTCTGGATTCAGAACAAAGCCACAGGATTTCCATTCTGAAGGAAGAGACCCAAAATGGGTGACTCCCTTTCTATTTAAAATTACTGAAAATTCATGTGAATTTATTTTCTTATGAGACTGCAGAATGGTTGTTGGTAAGAATAACCAACATTCCCTGTCAATCAGCCAAGACTGCAGCAGAAGCTTGGTTAACCAAGTCTGACCAGGGATAAAATTACATGATGCACAAGGAGGTTGTGTTGCAACATGGCCAGGACTTCTCAGAACATGGATAAAGCAAGCAACAAGGCAAGATGGACTATTCACTGCTGCAGCCATAGGCACAGGAGCTCAAAGCAGTACATGCACTCTGTACACAAGGAGGCATTTCTTCATCCAAAACAGTGTGCGTTAGTATTTGATATAAATCTCAGCATTAACTGAAAACATAATACACTGTAAGTGTTACTGCAATTACATGAAACTTTTTACATGAATTGTCATTGAGTGGCAAAGAATTTGTCAACTGAAAACTTGTAATTGCATGGTACCTAAAAGTCCCTAAGTCCTTGATGTACAGGATTTTTCAGTTTCATTTAAATTTTCAGGTGAGGTTTTGTGTGGGCATCATAAGATTGCTTACAGTTCCTTTGTTCCACAAAACACAATTGTTTTATGGCAGAATCTTTCAAGGAAATTTCTCTGGTGGTTGTCTTTTGTTGCAGTTATTTTTGGGTTCATTGGATTTTCTGGTTTGGGTGACTTTTTTTAGAAGGAGGTTGTTTGGTTTGGGGTTTTTTTGCTTGTTTTCTTTGGCTTTGTTTTTTGGATTGTTTTTTGGGGAAATTTGTTTGTTTGTTTGGTTTTTTGTTTTTTTTCCCAAATAGGAAATTATTAAGCATTTGGGTCACAATCCATGTTAAAATAATCATATAATATTTCATAAAGATTATGAAATAGGCCACTTCTATTTCATAATTACTCCTATCATTTACATTGTGATCTAACTTTGCACACTATTTCAGGAAGAAAGCACTTTCACGACACCACAAAAAATGAAACAATTTGGACATCTAAACCCTAATAGGATACTACTAGACCAGATCACTGAACCAATAAATCATTTGCTGGTTCTCTACCATCTGTGAAAATACATGTAAACTATCTGACTACTTTTATAGAAAAGCTATGTCATTGTTTGAACATAATACTTGAAATATATTACCATTAAAAAAGACCTGTACTGTGATAATTATAATAAAAATAATTTTTCACTTTGAAGGTATTATTAAGTGGAAAATAAAAATCATGCACTGCCTGAAAAAAATTTGCTTTATTTTACTTTTTGTCTTAAAACCAGAAATGGTGTTTTATTATTTTTCCTTTCAGAATATAGACAAAGCAAACTGCAATGTGAAAAATATGACCATCATATTCTCAGTAAGACCCAAGTATCTATAATGCAAACTGGCTCATTCCACTTTAGAAAGAGTTATAAAACCACAAGGTTTCCAACAATGGTGTAATGCAAAGTATTCTGTATTTTTTTCATGCAAAAGAAATTCTGTTAATGAGGTGTTTAGGCATGACCTAAAACCAAGATTTAAGAATCTTTTAGGTAAAACACTGGAGCAGAGGAGGCACTGATGCTTATTTACACACTGTGCTTCCACTCTAGATGTGCTCTACAAAACGTTATTTGCAGTGTGCACTGCTCCATTCAGTCAGCCCCAAGGACTGCCCACCCCACACCTCTTGGACTTATTCTCTAGTTAATGGATATTATGCAAGCACAAACATGACAACAAGTGTGAAAGCAAATCAATTTTGCACGTGTGAGGCATTACTTAGCAACTCTTGTAGCTAACTGCAGGAAGTATGAAGGAAGCCAAGAGTCCAGCACTCTGGGATCAAGAGGTGACAGTGTTTGTCACATAACACACACAGAACCCTCAGAATTACACTGATGTAATCAGGCTGAGATTAAGTTAACTCTAAATTGATCTCAAATTAGAATAACTCAACACTAACAACATGCATAAAGAAAGCCTCTATATGCAGGACCTGATCAGCACCTTAACATCAAAAGTGTTTCCTCACCAGCTTCTACAGACAAAGATCAAGACCCTTAAGAAACTCTTAACAGACTAAAGTAACTGTTTGCATCATCGCATATACATAATTTGAAGATCCATCTATTTTAATTTTTTAAAGTTTTCTAGCCAAATCATTTCTTACAGAGGAAAAAGGTCAGGGTAAGGAGAGGTTAAATGAAGGGTGAACAACAGTATTTAGAGCAGTATGACAGGGCAGTACCTTTCTAACAGACAGAGATTTAGCGGGACTAAAGGCCTGCTCTGTGAGATCGAGCCCTTCAATAGATTCCGTACAGTCTGAGAGGGGAGCATCCTGCAACAGTAAATTGAGTAAACAGAGCAAACCGAGCCCGGGCTTTACAACATCAACCAAAAGCACTGTGATGCTTGCTAAAAACATGCAAAGAAACAGTAACTGTAGATGAAATTGCATATGACAATGAACTGACATGCACACGATGTGACACCCAACATGAATAATGCTGCGGTCATGATAAGACTTGCCAATCTTTAAAAAGTATTATCAGAAAATACTTATCTGGGCAGTTGAAAGCACTTGGATATAAAAAGCTTTATTCAGCTATACAGTATAACTGTACAGCTCTAATTCTTACTTTACTTGAAGCTATGATTTATAGTATTTTGTATATCCAGATAAACTGCTTTTAAGTTTCATTGATATAATAGCTTTTTTCCCCAAACTGCTCTTCAAATAAAATATTATGAAGCATGAAATCCCATATTTAACACTAAACACTACTGCCCCACAGTGAGCATGGTGTGCCCAGTATTAATCCTTCAAGATACATCAACTCAGAAATCAAAAAAACAAAAAGCTGTCACAAAGCCCAACTAGTTTTGAACAAGAATGTAACCCATATAAATAAGGCTTCTGAAACTCATGCATTACATTCAGCAAAAAAACCAAGAAGCATCCTCCACAGACATGCTTGGGCTACATGGCTGAAGCCTCTAGATTTCTGACCCTGAGCACTCTTGCAAAGACAATGGTGTTACCTCTAAGACTTACCTTATAAACAGTTACTTTCTGCCAATTAAAGAATAATTTCATAGTGATATATTAGGTGAAAGCAGAGGATATTATAGATTAAGCTAACAGTTTTAGGAATTGAATACTCTCACCTGTACAAGGCTCCTGTCCACAACTACCCCAGAAAGAACCTGTGACTGAGGGCCTGCTGTTTTAATATCCTGCAAATTTTGCTCCCGGATCTGTAAAGGAAAGCAGCAGAATGAACAACAATCACATGAACAACAGAGAAAAGTTGATCACATTTTTGTGTATGAAAAAGGGTGACTGAACCTGCCATCAGGCAACAACCAGTGCTAACTGCTGTGGCCACAGGGCTGTCAAATGAAGCTGGGCTTATAAACACCACCTGAACATAAATGTTCAGATTCCTGGCTGTTTCCTCACATTTCTCAGAATTTAGTCATTAAGTACCATCAAAGTTGTTGTCCTTTGCTTTTTAGTACTAGGTCATGGCAAAACAGGTAACAGATAACTCCAATTTGGAAAAAAGAGGACAAACAGAAATACTACCTCTGTACTTTTCTGTCTATTCTACCTGACCAGTCAGTTGCAGGATGCTGTCATTAGCCATTAGTTACTGATATGGCACCATAATATCATCTTTATATAGAAGTTACTGTAAAACACTGCACAACTTTCCATTTTTGCATCTACTCAGGATCATATCCTCAGAAGGACATATAAATAACTTATCTGTGGATAAAATGACACTCTGGAGTTCTCAAGAACACCCATTTTCCTGCATCCTAAATACCTCCCAATTATTTCAATACAGAAGATGGGGACAGAAATCAGATCTCTGAACCTAGGTATTGGCTATTTAAATTAGATATCCTTCAGTGGTAAAGCATTCATGACAACTGACTCAAAATTTATTTCTAAAATATTCTGGCTCTTGTTCCAAGATAAATTAAGAAAAGCATGCATCTTAAAAGGCCTCTACTTTACAACTAAAAAGGGCATTGACTTAATAAAAAATATATGCATACAAATGCACAAACAAGAAGTATTATTAATACTTGGTATCTCAAAGCACAAGACTTCCCCATCTTTTTCACTTGTTTCTAATTTACTACCCTTCTCATCACTGAGAAAGTATAACATTTGAAGACTTATTCTCTTAGTCACTTAATTCAAGTTTTTAATAAAACAAGATTTGTGTTTGAAACACAAAGAAACTGCTTGGAAATTTCACGGTAATTCTCATTTCAGGTGGTTATTATTTTACAGTGCCAAGCATAAGTTCTGTTAGCTTTATATAAATTATTTTAGATTCCTGCTAGTATCCCTGCACACAGCCTTTCTTTGACAGAATGCTAACTCTCATGTACCATGTGGCCATCAGAGGTATCAAAACAATCCAGAACAAGTTAAATATTAACAAGATACCAGGGCATATTTTATACTGTAAAAGAAATAAAGTGAAAAAAACCCAACCCATTCAGTGCTTTCCTGTTGATAGATTGGACAAGAAGATCTGAAATTCAAAACCAGGAAAATTAACTGCAAGCTCATTTCAAAAAGATTAACTTGCAGTTCCAAGGACAAAAAAAGAAAGTCTGCAACAATCACAGCATATTAAAATACAGTGAACTGAAATATGGAGAAAAATCTATAGACTATTTTGTCTAGGCCACAAAATTCCAACTGGTATTACCAAAACAGGAAAACGGGTCACTAATGTAAAACTATGATCTCAGGGTATAGAATTATTACCATAAACTCAGGACTGGATGTTTCAGAGGTACCCAGCAACTGGTCTAAGAAAAATTAATCTTAGAAAAATGTCTTCATATAGTGAACAGAAATACCAGCTTTTTCCAGGAGGAGCTCAGGACACTTAGGAATTGTTTCATTATTTAGTTATAAAGGGAAAGGACAACACCAGAACTGTGTTACTGAGCCCCCTAAATGTCATTATAGCCAAGTAAGTTAGCTCATTACAAGTACACAACTTAATTGTAGTGATGACCAAAAAAGCAATCATTTTACTGCTATTACAAACCTTGTTCCTCATTTCCTGGACCTCCTTTGGATTGGTGTTCAATGGAACAAACAGATTAGGGACAGCAGAGGTGGCAGTTCTATGTCCATCCTCTTTAGTCCACTGTAACATCAAGAACAGTTGCAGAGTCAGAGCTGCTGTAATGGCTACGGACACTCAGAGCAGCAAAGTCACATCACAGTTGATCATGCATCATACAGAGCAGAGAACTGAACCAATGATTGCATTCTTCTACTCATTCCTAGGACTAAGTTGCTTTCTTCTTCAGTAATATAAACTGTACCTTCAGATACATTTTCAGAGATCAGAACCATTCTATCAAATCGGGTTAGTAACAACTAGAGAACCAGTTAACTTGCAAATAACTTTCACCCAACACAATGCCATTCCTATGTGCAGTTCAGAGATTATGAAGACTGAGGGGTTTTTAAGTTGGTTTTCTGTGCACTTGACCACACTGACAGCTGCAGCGTTTTGTGTTTCTAGAAAACACCTACTTCTCACTTTAGGAATAGATATATTAAGACAGGAGTAGGAAAATGCCAATATAATTACTTATTTTTAAGGCATTTTTCTTAAGACATTTCTCAATGAGTTCATACTTGTTTAAAAAGGACACTATTCCTCACCCAAAAAGAAGTACAGCAAGATCTAAGACATGAGCTTTAAGACCCTGTTAGTGCCATTTTCATTTTTTGCACTTGGTGTTTTTACAGAATAACACGAGAGAGACACAGAGATCATTGATTCAATCCTCTGGTACCCAACAAACATCAAAGCAAACTTAAAGCATAAGATGACAGAAGTATGAAAAGCAATGTGATGTCACTATCCAGGTTTAGTGAATGATTCTGTACTTGAAGCAGGAGTGGGCATCACCAAAGTTTTGCATTAAAATAAGCTACTTCAGCAAAATGATGTTACTAGAATTAGTTTCTGCACAAACAAAGAGCTGTACCAGCAGAGCAACCTAAAGGAACAGTTTGGTGATGTCAAATATTTTATAACTCATAGCTCAGAAGGTTACAAAAATATCCCAAACACAAGCTTTAAGCGCTTCATGGGTTCCTCATAGATGGTTGCTTTATTTGATCTGTGCATTTAGTATGGAGTACTGTTTAATTTGATGCACAACTAACTCTTTATCTTGATATATTTACTTTGTACAATGTCCTATTTCCAATCACTATTGCATAGAAAATGCACCGAACAGTAAAGCAAACCTGCTTATAGAGCAAATGCTATGCATTTTTTCCTGAGTAACTTCAAGAAACAATAAGATAGCCAGAAACTGTCAGACTTCAGAAAGCAACAGAATTTTAAAATGTTTTGCAACTGTAAAGTAAAAAATGGAATGAACATGGAGCTGTGAAATACTCACTGATGATTATCTTCTCAGATAAAAACTACTCCAGCTTTTTATTAAAGATAGTTTTTAGTCAAAACATATATATATATAAACAACCTCAATATAACAAGCCACTTTTTCTTTAGGTTAATAGCAAGCATTAAAAAATTGAAATACACGAACCTTTTATACTGTATGAAATTATCTACTGCTTCAATATATCATTAAACCAGTCTAATTTGTGACCCAGAATTTTGCTTCAGTCTTTCATTGATAATTTCAAATATGAAATACTACCTACTCTGTGAGCTGATGGTGAAAAGCATAAACTGGTCCAAACATATACATAGCTTTAAGCTATGGTAAAACTATTTGATCAAGGTAAATCTGCATCATTATAGAG